>NC_059072.1:221325979-221494897 GCF_020497125.1 Mauremys mutica | reverse complement strand
GCTGCTAAAGATGGTAGTGGAAGTGGCAGGCGGAGGAGTAGCGGCAGGCGGGGGGGCCGCCGCCACCTGGGCATATGCCCTGGGGGCCGGGGGAGGGACACCTGCGGAGCTGGTAGAAGGAACAGCGGGGAGGGATGCCGCGGCCGGTAGCGGGACCACGGCAGCGGGGGCAGTCCCCGCCATGGAGGGCCTGGTCTTTATAGCTGGGCCCTTACCCTTCTTCCCACCCCGACCTTTCCGACCGGCTGGGGGGGCTCCCTCCGAATCGGAAGGGGCGAAGGACGTGGCAGCAGCGGACGTCTCCCCGATACTCGCCGTTGCCGGTGCCCCAGCGGGGGCAGTGGCAGGTAAACCGGCAGCGGCGGTCGAGGTAGAGGCTTGGGGATTGGACACGGGGGGTTCGGGAGAAGGGGCGGTGGGAGCATCGCGAGGGGTCTCCCCCGCCGCGTCCCCCGCCATAACGAGAGCGGGAAGGGGGACAAACAGCGAGGGGAGGGGAGGGAAAGGAGGCGACCACCCCTCCCCGCTAGGCTGCAGGCAGGGGAGGAGGGTGCCAGAAAGGGAAGGCTAAAGGGGCGTGGGGAGCAAGCAAGGACCCAGGGGCGGGAGGGTGGCAGGCCACCGACCCAGAGGGGAATTCCGGCTCCTCTAGTTGCACTAGGGGATCAGGGGGGCTAACAACATAGGGGGGTGGTGCAGTGAACAAGGGCAAACTCAAATGGGGGAAGGGCACAAGCGCATGGGAGGGGGCATGGGCGCACGAGGGGAGGGGCCAATGAGGGCTGGGGGATCACGGGGGGGGGAAGTTGAGCTAGGAGCGGGGTAGAGGAACCACGGGGCTAGCTACAGGGCTGGGGCAGGACAATCAGGGCCACAGAGGGAAATGGGTGGGGCAGACAAATGTGGCAAAGGAGAGGGGGCCAGGCCAAGGGGGTGGGGGTGGGGGGTGCGCCCACGGTCACTTGTGCAAAAAGTCAATGCAGCTGGCTGCTGCTGCAGGCCCAAATGGTGGAGGTGGGCGTGGCAAGCCAGGTGAGCAGCTCAGTCCCAGAGGCAGGAGAAGGAGGCAGATGGAAAAACGCCAGCGGGGGTGGTGGAGGGGGCAACGACGGTGGTGGGGGCGAAGGGGGACACAGATGGACCGGGGGCAGGCTCCACGCCACACCCCCAGTGTCCCAACAGACACAGTCCAAGCCCCCACCACAAGAGCACAGTCCGAAAAATACTCAGTCCTTAGGTGCCCCCTCCACGGTGGCCTTCAGAGTCTCTACGAGGTCCTCCAGCAGCAGCAGGCAGTACTCTCCTCCTCCTCCTCGGGGCTCCAGCAGCTCCCCAATAGCAAACACAGCAGCTCCAGCAGCTCCAGGTGGTGATCTAGTGGCCGGGCAGGAGGGACCCCGCTCAGAAGATGGTGGTGGTGGAGCCCCCAGCAACAAGGGCTGGAGCTGGGGTCCCTCACTCCCCTCCTCTGGGGAGCAGGCCAGCAGCCCCCCCCGCAAGGGGCTGTGGGTGGAGTAACAGCAGTAACTGAGGTGGTGGGGGGGAAATCTACTAGCCAGCCAGCAAGCAGGTAGCAGAGAAAGGGGGTGGGTGGTGGTGTCTAGCCCAGCCAGGGGAGCAGCCAGAGCAGCAGCAACAGCAGCAGCAAGGGCCCAGCAGGAACAGCAGCAGCAGCAGCAGCCCTCTCCCTCCTACCCTCTACAGCAGAGTAGCAGAAGGGAGAGCTTCTAGTCACTGGAGAAAGAGGGTTCTGTTCCCTGAGTGACCAGAGCAGGGGCTGCACTAGAGTAATCAGGAACCTGCTAGAACCAATTAAGGGAGACAGGCTGATTAGATCACCTGCAGCCAATCAAGGCAGGCTAATCAGGGCACCTGGGTTTAAAAAGGAGCTCACTCCAGTCAGGGAGGGGGGAGCCAGAGGAGAAGAAGTGTATGTGAGGAGCTGGGAGCAAGAGGTGTAGGAGTGCTGTTGGAGGACTAAGGAATACAAGCATTATCAGACACCAGGAGGAAGGTCCTGTGGTGAGGATAAAGAAGGTGTTTGGAGGAGGCCATGGGGAAGTAGCCCACGGAGTTGTAGCTGTCATGCAGCTGTTACAGGAGGCACTATAGACAGCTGCAATCCACAGGGCCCTGGGCTGGAACCTGGAGTAGAGGGTGGTCCTGGGTTCCTCCCAACTCCTGATCAAACACAGGAGGAGTTGACCCAGACTATAGGTTCCACCAGAGGGGAAGATCACTGAGGTGAGCAAATCTGCTAATAAGTGCAGGACCCACCAAGGTAGAGGAGGAACTTTGTCACACCACATAAAATGGCATTTGCTAGTGTTTTATAATGGCTGGCTGTGACTTCATGGGACCCCACATAGAAGAAAATAGACTATTTAGAGCCAACAAGTCTTCTCATGAATTGGGGTTGGAAACAGTTTAATTGCTAGTGCAAATGAGACAAAATCATTTTCAAAGATTATGATTTTTCTCTGAGGTTGAAAATTGTCTTGTTCCATACATTAAATTAAATGGCTTTCAGCATCGCTTCACTGGGGCCTGTTGCTAATAACTGATCAATTTCCTAGTATATATGGGTATTTAGAACTCAAATCAAGTGTTGGGAACAGGCATGGAGAATGAATTACTTGGATCTTCCCCCCACACAGTTAAAGGTGTGTCATCTGGGCAAAGCAAGAAGCCTTTTCTGATACTTCCTCTGATTAACCTATTCTGTGGAGAGAAGGCTTCATTTTCCATCACTGTCAACCAAGCATTTGTCACAATCACATATCTGAAATGCTCATTAAAATAGATTTATATTTTAAAATCAATGTGAGCTTAGTTTAACCATGAGAATCTCTTTGGCTATTATGCTTTTAGAGTAGATTTTTAATACTTCTACTATTATCCAAGTGTCATATTTGAGCAATAGAAAGATGAAGTGAGTGAGCTAATATCTTTTATTGGACCAACTTCTGTTTGTGAGAGAGACAGGCTTTCAATCCACACAGAGCTCTTCTTTAGGTTTGGGAAAGCCGGAAAGGTACTCCAGCATCACAGCTAAATGCAAAGTGAAACAGACTCTTGAGCATCAGTAGTTAGCATATACTCTAAGGGACCATTCAAGGTAGGACTGACACAACTATAACTACATTGCATATTTGAGCAATTAAATTTACAGCTTAGGTAGTGATTAGCAAATGGATTAAGTGGACTTTTCTGCTGTCAGCTAAGAAGACAGATTTCCACTGAAATCAGTTGAAGTTAGGAACCTAAATACCGTTGAGGATCTGAGCTGAAGGCCCCAGTTCAGAAAATCATTTATGCTTATGTATAACCCTAATTAGGTCAGAACAGGACTTGTGTAATTTTAAGCATGTGTTTGTGTTTTCCTGAATAGGAATGCTTTCCTGAATCGGAGCCAAAATGATCATGAAAGTGGCAGACTGTATCAATTTTGTTCTTAATGTTTTATTTTAACTATCCAAAAATAAAACATGACAATGTTTTCTACTTTAGTTTTGTAATGTGTCTTTCCTCCTAGCTCGACCTCCGGCATTCTCCTCATTGTGGTAACAATCACTTCTCAAAGAGTAAGAACATTTTGTTTCCAATGGTGTGTATTTGTGACGTTAAAGGTTTACAAATACTATAACGTCAAGGCTCTCTCGGCCAGAGAGTGACTGATCTGCAAGTTCTGTGAGTCAAATTTCAAACAGCTGCCATAAAATGAGAGAGCTCAGGGTTAACTTCTCATATCCTTGATGCCAAGCCTACTTCAGATTGTCATATAAGAAAGGATAAAGATATTTTTATCATGCCTTTTGTGATGATAAAAAGCACCATCCATATTAAACAAAGAACTGGAGCGAGAAGTGCAGGGGACATGCAATCAAAGGTTAAAAATGTTGTAAGCATCTGGAAAATTAGTGAGACTGAGGAGAATAATAAACAGAAAAGAACAAGAGTGACAGTACAGTTCTTGTGTGGTTATATAGCAAGGTGTGTCCATGTGTGGACAATTCTCTTCAAGGGTTGGGCTTTTTATGGTTATTTTTCTTCCCCCTCACTGTTAATAGGTGAGATGGCAGAAGTGCCTTTTTAGAATGGTTTGAATGTGGTGAGGGAGCAGCAGCTCGGCGCTGACCCTGCAATTGCACCTTCACAGATGCTGCTGCAAGATCAAGGCTCTAGGGCCCAGCACCATTGCCAACCCCATATTTTCAAACACAAGTTGGGCCCCCAAAATCATAGAATATCAGGGTTGGAAGGGACCCCAGGAGGTCATCTAATCCAACCGCCTGCTCAAAGCAAGACTGATCCCCCAACTAAATCATCCCAGCCAGGGCTTTGTCAAGCCTGACCTTAAAATAGAGTGACCGGACATGGGGTGGAGGGTAATAGGTGCCTATATAAGAAAAAGCCCCAAAAATCGGGACTGTCCCTATAAAATTGGGACATCTGGTCACCCTACCTTAAAAACCTCTAAGGAAGGAGATTCTACCACCTCCCTAGGTAACCCATTCCAGTGCTTCACCACCCTCCTTGTGAAAAAGTTTTTCCTAATATCCAACCTAACCCTCTCCCGCTGCAACTTGAGACCACTGCTCCTTGTTCTGTCATGGCTTTAAAATCATGAGGATTTTTTAAAAATAATTTACTTGCCTTCTGTTTTCTGCACCTTTATGGTTCATGCTTTCAGGCTTTTCTACACAGTTATAAGGAGTGGAAACTTACTTTTTAAAAAATGAAAGCTGAGATTCCCTTGTAATCCTATGAATCCAGGGGCTGGGGATTTAGGAAAACAATCAAATTTTGCAGTGAATTCACAAGCATTGGCAATGCTGGAACAGGGAATGGAAGGGCATGCCGAGCATAAGGGCAGCATGGAAGAGGCCTCAGATGTGGCTGTCGGTGAGAGGAGGACACAACAGGAGTACTGAGGCTGCTGTCATTGGTAGAGTGGAGAGGGCAGGTGGGGTGATGTAAAGGGAGACTAAATCAAAGAATATCATTTGCAAACATCATTACTGTGATGTTTATCATCTCCAGCAGATCATGACTGGTAAATAAAGACCACAGATCTCTCTGCTCTCTTTTCCCCCAAACTGATACATTGCTATTTATCATCTTTACTCTTTTTGTACAGTCTTGTAACTATTTTGGACCCTGATTTTCTTTCTGACCCTACCACTGATTTGCTTTCTGGCCCCAGGAAAGTTATTTAATCTGCTTGTGTCTCTGCATCCCCAATGTAAAATACACACATTTTTATAAAGCAATTTAAGACTGATGGGTGAAAAGCAGAATATATGCACCGTTTATACTGCATATTTTGAAAGTCCTTTAAAAATGTTAACTAGCTAATCCTACCACCACCACCACCTCCGTGAACTTGGTGAGTATTATTATCATTATTGTACAGAGGGGGAAATTGAGGCAGAGAAGTTAAGTGAGTTGCTCAAAGCTACAGGGGGGAATCAGTACCAAAGCCAGGATTAGAACTCAGAAGTTTTTAGCTTCTGCTTCTGTGCACTGTCTACTAGGATAAATGCAGTAGGATAGTGAATTAACCTATCATGCTTACTTGGCAGGGGAGATACCATGATCACGAAGGTGGCTTTCCCAGGGGGAGGCTCAACCATTGCACTGCAGGTGTGCTAACCCCTGCCATTTCCGCAAATGCAGGAAACTCAACTGCAAATTTGTGGTAGTGGGGGACTGCGTTCGTGCTTTCCCCTGGGGGAAAAAAAATAATCTTACTGGCAGTTAAGGCCTTACTAGGCAGAAGAATAAAACAATTTGCTGTTTGCTATGTTCAAATCTCCAGCCTATATAATCTTTGGGTGAGAGGTCATCTAGATCAAGTTTCACAGCCTGTAGAATTGATGTGAGGAGTGGACCTTTGTACAGTTGATTCATAAGAGAAAATATGCAGGATACTCCTGTGCTCTTTTCTCTTTAAGGCACACCATAATGCAGTTCCAGAGAGGTCAAAGTGCAACCTCATAGGTAGACAAGCTCTACTGTCTCCTTGCATAAACATAGCATCCTTCACTCCTGAGACTCTCAGCTTCTATTAAAATGCCTACTGCTTCAGCACAAAGGCAGTCAGAGGCACCATGTACAGGTGTAGCTCTCAAGTGTCCTTTGTTTTCTGCAAACGATTCTCTTCACCCTTTCTCCGCTGCATGTTGTCCTTTTTTAACTTGCTGACATGTTCTCTGGGAATATTCTGATGCCAGTTACAGTGATAAATGATAAAGCTCTTGGTATGCCAGGGCTGCACCACTCTAGGACAGGAATTTTTCTAGAGTGGCCAGAGCTAATTGAAAACTTTTTCATCGGAGTTCCCAATTGCTGTAAAATGTTATCTGCTATAAAACGCTGGTTTGAAAAGAGCAAAAAGCTTTCCCAAAATGTTGACAAAGTTTTGAGGGGGTGGGGAAAAACCTGGTGAGATTTCAAAGGTTTTCAACCAGTTCTAGTGTAGATCACAATTTAACAGTGAGATTATTTTGTGGACATTTTCCCTTGCATTGACTGTTGCGTTCTGCCATTCACAACTATGTACGGACCTCCTCTTCTCGCATACCTGATTGCAGAGCACCCATCTGGCAACTACAGCAGCTGCTCATGTAGAAAAGTAACATTAGGGAAGTAATGTGGGTTTTTTTAGCATCTTTTAATGCAGTTTAGCAACTAGAAACAAGGAGGAGAGCCAGGATCATGTGATCAGCCAGCTCTTCAAGGACCACAATCCTTGAACTACCAGTCTAAGGGCTATGTAGAGAAGTAGGATAATATTTCTGGGTTTTCACCGAAAATCTTTGAAAAGGTGAGTTTTCTGAGCCTTTCTGTAGCCCTATCACATACATCCAGGAAAGGATATGAGCTAATTGTTAAATTCAGTTCAACAAGTTCCTCATTAGGGGCAAATTACCTGAGTTTGAAATCTGCTAATTTTCCAATCAGGGTGAGTGTTTGCACTTGTGATTTGGAAATAATTACCACATGGTATACCATCTAAACCTATGTGAAGGTGAATGGGTAAAGGATTAGTTTTCTGAGAATGAGAGAGGGTGTGATCTATGTTCCCCAAGCACTTTGTTTGTTGCCATACTTTTAGAGGTCTAGAATGCATAATGTCTGATGTTTATTATGTAGTGAACTTGATTTTGTACTTACTTGTATCTCTTAGTGTTAGTGTGGATAAGTAATGTGGGCCTCAGACTTGGATTTTGTTTGCTACAGGCCACTAATTTTGAATGAAGATAGCTCTATTTCCCCACCCTCACTTGTTAATCTGTTTTCTCCACACACACACCCCGAATTATTGGCCCAATCCTGTAATGAGATCTGTTTAGGTGAACCTTATTGTTAGACCAGAGCCTTGGTTTGAAGCCTCTAGATTGTAACAGGACAATTCTTATGGCATTTCTGAAATATGAATATACAAATGCATGGTAATGCTTCTTTTGGATTGCTATCTATGTAGCAGTATTGGATGGTTTAAGGGATTAGCAGAGAACAGGATTTAATCTCTCGATTACTAAATCTACACTACTCCAGAGGGTTCATTGGCCTGTGTAGTACAGGGCAGGTTTTTGACAAAAAGGTGCTAGCTCAACTCATGAGAGGACTAATCATGTTGTTGTGAGCTAGGGGGCTCAGGAAGTGGTAGTCTGTTCATGGATGTTACCCACCTGCTGCCATTATCTAAGTCTTCATTCACTATGTTCCCCTTGAGAAACAGCATTTTTTTTTAAGGCAACTGAAAACTGCTTAAAGTAGCTTTAACTTGCAGCTCATTCACTCTGAATGTACTGGATCCTCAGCAGAAATTGGTGCCCAGGTAGGGTTCCTAATCCCTGGGAGGACTTGGGGTGGATCAGTGACTAAGACAGTAAAGAGTCAATTATTTATATGCTGGTCACATTACTATCCTACAGACTAGGCATATATTGGAAGCCGTCTGTGTAGGGATGTGTACTGCCGATCATTCAGGGGTATGTAACTAGTGTAGTGTGGGGGCACTTTCCTATTGAATTAATGTTTCATTTAACCAAGGTGTTCTGAATAGGTCAGATACCTGTTATAGGTTAGGGCCTTGGTCTTTTTTTACTGTATTTCTAAATTAATGTAAACAGAGACTAAATTTCCACTCCATGAAAATGCTATTGCCAATCATACATGTGCATGGCTGTCCAGCAACATTAATGCTGTGTGGGCAGTGGCATTGGATAGGATGTTAGCAGTGGGAGCTGTTCACATTCCTGTTTGCGTCATTGTGAATTCTCTTCTCATGCACATCTGCTTTAGGGTACTATTAGGTATGGATTATTTTTCTGCTTGGATTCTGGATTGCAGTTCCATTATCCATTCATCTGTTGCACTGTCACTGTGTGTCTATGTGCTTTTGTCAATGCCATCAGCAGCTGCTACCTGTGTGCTACATATAATACAGATCTTGCACATTTGATTTGGTTGCGTTGGTTACAGGCAGTTTGCTGAATGTAAGATTCTAAGAGTCATAAGTGAGGTTTTACGTCTTGTGGTTCCCTGCCCCCCCAACATTTAGGTAAACATTTTCTCTTCTTTATGTGGAACATCCACCCCCGCGAGCCCACCCCCACCAGCTACAGATCACATTGCAATCATGTGTAGACTTGATGGGAGAATTGGGTACAGTTCAGGTCCCTTGTTTTGAGAATTTCTATACTTCAAAGAAGTGGACTGGGTCTGAACTGAGCTATCATCTAATGCCAACTTAGTACTCCATGAGAAATAAATTAGTGCGCTCAGGCCAGTTCTGACTGAACAGGTCTCCATACTAGCAAAACTAAAATAGGCAACTTAAGGCTAAATTATTTTCTTTCATTGGTGCAATGTTCTTGAAAGTTGATGGGAATTTTGCCTGTCTGAATGAAGGCAGAATTGGGCCCCTTGTTAATGTATCTGCTATATTGGGTCCTGTCTACTTTCCCATCCTGGATGGAATATTTTTATGAGACTAAGTTTAAAAACAACCACCCACTCTATTTCCCTCTCCTCTTATCTTTGAGCATAATCTATGTATCCCCTTCTACCAGGAACCCCCTTCCTGACCTGCTCTGCCATGGTGCTGCCGCCTCCTCCTCCTCGACTCAGTATCTCTTTAAAAAGTACTTCTTCATGACCTACAAACTTAAGTTGTCCCTCATTGTGATGGCTTCATTTTAAAACTATCCACAAAGCCCTCAAGCTCTGCAATGTTAATACAAGTACCTGCATTATTTTATTTACCTCTTGCCCTCCCTATCCCTGATTTTTGTTACATCCCCCTTCTCGTGTTGTGTCTTCACTTGGCCCTTGATCCTGCAAACCTGTGACTGATTTCAGGGGTAGTATCCACTGTAGTAAATATACTCAAATGAAACTATTTGGGCCCTTAGATTGTAAACAGTTTGAGGCAGAGGCAATAGCTACAATTTTCAAAGGCAATTGTTTGGCTAAATGCCCTATTCAACTTTGAAAATTTCAACCAACCTTTTGTATTCCTCCATAAAGCACTCAGCACAGTTATGGTGATATACAAATGGCAATAAAGCCCTTCATAGTATAAGCCCAAAGCTCATGGGGTGAAATTCACCCCTGGGCAGAGGGTTAGCATGTTGTTTTATGCTTCATGTTAATGGGATTTAGCCCTGATGAATTTCACCCTGAGGCAACTGCCACTAATCCAGGATACCCACCTGGTTATTATAATTGGCCTGCTTCACAGGATTTAAATCAGCACTTGGTTCTGGAAGTTCATATTTTGGTATCTTAAAGATAGTAATGAAGCAGATGTCACCAGCAAGCAGAAAATTACAACTACAGGAGTCTGAATAGTAAATCATTCTACTAAATATCTGCTCACTTATTGTCTGAGACTTGATTAAATCTTGAGATGCTTCTCCAGTTGCAAAAACGGATTTTTTCCCCCCTGCGGTAGCTTTTCTATTTTTGATTTAGAAAGATTTTATTGAATTAGGTACAAAACTAGCAAACAAAACATAGACGGACAATAGGCTGATACAGTTGATAATGCTGGATGAAAAGCCTACTCCCTGGCTATATATGAACAATCTAACATATAAATGACAGCATGGAAATATTGTTAGAAACCTTTTCTAGATAATATGCAAACATATCTATAGTCTTCATTTATTTTTAACTGTAAATTGACTATAGCTGCCAGTCTCTTAATCTTTATTTTTCAGTCTAAAAAAAATTAAATTTGTTACAAAAAACTGACCAATATATGCTGACACGTACACGTGTGTGTATACACACACATTATCCACACACATTAGTATTCATTAAGCACAAATAGTATAGCAGAGTTATAGCCTAAATTGGTCATGATTTTTATATAACCCTGCTCACTTACACTAAGAATCCCATAACCCCTTGCACTGACTGAAGTAAACTTTTTGCCTTGAGCAAATATGGAAGCTGTCAATATCAGGGGGGATAGCTCAGTGGTTTGAGCATTGGCCTGCTAAACCCAGGCGTTGTGAGTTCAATCCTTGAGGGGACCACTTAGGGATCTGGGGCAAAAATTGGTCCTGCTAGTGAAGGCAGGGGGCTGGACTCGATGACCTTTCAAGGTCCCTTCCAGTTCTAGGAGATTGGTATATCTCCAATTATTACCTTTGACAGATGAGTGCTTTACCATAGCAACAGAAAGGAAGTTATTCTCACAGGCTACTACTGAAACATCCCAAAGGAAGAGGACAAGATACATGACTGTCCAACCTTGATACAAACATAGAAGATTCCTTCATGGATGTGCCTGCAATATTAGTATCCAAAAGAAAGATAAAGAAAAGAACCAGGACAAACTGATAGGCTGAATTTTAGTGACTTGTAAAATCATCCTATACATACTACCAGCTAAAATTTATAACTTTGGGAGCACTTTCTGTGTAAGGTGAATGTAACAGTGATGAACAAGATGGCTTCCTGGAGACTAGTATTATATCGAATTGGTTTCCTGTACTATATTATTATTGGCTTTTAACAATACACTTGACTGACATTGGTTATTTGATTTCTTGAATATATTTTGTAATAAACCGAAATATAATCAATTGCTTTACCACACAATTTATCAACAAAATAGACTTCTAAAGTGATTTTTAAACGTATATATTTTGTGGATCTCTCTCTCCAGCCACTGTTGTCTTTTCTTGCAACATCTTCACTGTGAGTGGCTTAACATGGGAGTTGCTACACTAAAGTTTAACACATTATTTACCAAATCTGGTATAAGAAGATCATCCCTGCTAGAAGAAAAGTGAATGGCATGCTGTTCATTTTTTGCCTATTTTACTAGTTTCAAATTAGCTGTATTCAACATAGAAAGGCACAGAGAAATAGTTGTATAATAATCACACCAAAGTATACAAAAAACTGCATTTCTTCACACAAAGCACAGTCAACCAGTGGAACTCTTGCCAGAGGATGTTGTGAAGGCCAAGACCATAACAGGGTTCAAAAAAGAACTAGATAAATTCATGGAGGATAGGTCCATCAATGGCTATTAGCCAGGATGGGCCGGAATAGTGTCCCTAGCCTCTGTTTGCCAGAAGCTGGGAATGAATGACAGGGGATGGATCAGTTGGTGATTACCTGTTCTGTCCATTCCCTCTGGGGCACCTGGCACTGGCCACTGTCGGAAGACAGGATACTGGGCTAGATGGACCTTTGGTCTGACCCAGTATGCCGTTTTTATGCAGCCTTTTTCTTTTTTTTCTAGAAGTATCTTTAAGAGCTTACTGCAACTTAGAAAATGCATAATATTTCAGGATCAGCTCCTCAAAGGTGTTTAGGTTCCTAACCTCCTGAACATGCAAAAATTTACACATGTGTAACTGCATGTATGCAGTGACTTGAACAGAACTATTCATTTGAGCAAACTTATACACTTACCAAACTCTTCCCAGGATCAGGACTGAGAAAGTTAGGGCTGAAAAAAAATCTTCTACTTCACCTCATTTCAGCTAAAATGACCTCTTACCTACCTTTGCTTCACAATACTTTTTGTCAGATCCTCTGAACACATGTTATTTAAATCCATATGTAAATTACTAACTGGCAATGGGCAGCAAGATAATATATGAATCTTCCAAAGAAATTGATAGAATTGGAAGTCAGAGTTTTTCCAGTCCTTAGTGTCACTAATTTACAAATTAAAATGGCCCCAGATTGTAATTCGTCATGGATTATGCAGGTTCATCAGGTATGGAGGGTCCAATCTGATCTGTTCTTCATCATAAGATGTTGATATAGAAAAATACATTGATTTTTAAGCAATCTCACATTTGATTGGATAGTCTCCACAGTATATAATTAGTGACAAGATGTAAAAAGCTTGTAAAGTATATATAACATTATTGTGTCATAGCAAATATTTGTGGACTTCATTGTAGTACAAATGAGTACCACTAGGTGGCACACTTGAACAGTTCACAATTGTCGATTTCTTACCTTTTTCAATATTTATCCCTAGAAAACGTTATTATTGAGAGAAGCAAGAGGTGCCTTAATAAGCACACAACCTTATTAGAGATTCTTTGTACTACTTTCGTTTTTCCTTCAGTTTTCTTCTTTAATTGGTAAAATTGCAGTTTAATACACAAGCTCAGTTTCTGTGCTTCTAAATAAGTCTCAGTGACTGTAATGTTGAAGGACTGTGTGCTCCTCAGTTGCCTTGAGGAATGTCTGCAAAAAAAAGCCATAAACCAGGCTTTCCACTCCTGCTGCTGCCGTTGCTGCTGCAAGACATGGATTACTTGTTGTGACTTGTTTTGGGGGAAATAATGACTTGGGGCACCACACACACGCACCCTCAGACACTGCTATTATATTGGAAACAAACAACATTCACTGATCAGTTTGCCTTCATGGGGGGAAGGAGGAACAACTTAATTTACAATTCCAAATATTTTAAAACTGTAAGAGCCGTCATGATTGACATCATTGCCACAAATACTGCATATAGTAGCCTAGCATCACACTGACTTTCAGTTACCATCAGAAAAAAAATGTAAGCTCAAACTGCATGATGGAAAGAAATGTTGATTGATAACTTAGTATGCATCTATCACATAAGCTTCTTCAGTCTGGGGACAAAGGCTTTCTCTTTGTACTATGCAGCACCTAGTAGGCTTGGGTGCTGTAAACCCCCCAAATAAATAAATCATCATTAATGCTGTACAAAAAAATACCCCCTTACAGCTTAATTCTGGGTGAAATTTTCACCTGTGCAGAGGACCCACAAAAGACTACTTATAGGGCATGCCCATTTGCAGGATCTGGCCCATGTCCTCAAATCAGGGTTTAGTTGAATGTAAGTGGTGCACAACTTGTACCCTGGTATTACTATGTCCCATTAATTATCATCATTCCAACAAGTGTCTGTATTGCCTGGCCATTTGTGCAGGGATGAATTTTGCTCTTTGTCCAGTACAGGTTAAAAGCTCCTCCCTAATATCGTGAAGCACCTCTTCCCTGGGTCAAATTGTACCTTCGGGATAACATAAAGCTTCCTAGGTCTTCATCCTTTTCACCAATTGGTCTCCATTCCATACATTTACTTCAAATTTATAGATTTCAAAATGATTCTCCCCTTGGATTAAGGAGAATATCACTTCTTTGTTTCCATGTGATGCCAGATATGTCCATCACAGGCTTTGCAGTCCTGAGGTGCTGATGGACATGGCATAAAGAATCTAGATAGATTCTATTCTATGCTGCAGGCAACTGGTTATGTTTCTGTTCTGTATCGGCCTACAGTGCCCAGGAGAAGCTGAAGATTCCTACAGAGAAGCTCTGTGTTCCGCCTTGCTAATTTTCATCTCATCTGCCTATGTTGGAATAGCAGTCAGCCCTCACAGATGTGCTCCTTAACAGCTTTAATTCTTTCCAGAGGTGACGTGTGGGAGAGGGCATGTGGAGTCACATGCTGTCCCCCCCTCCTTGATTTCTGCCAGGGTGGGAGTCAGGCTGAGCACAGCTAAGGGGGATGTGCCTGAGAAAGGCACCGGCACCTAGCTCTTCTGCTGAGCCCCGCTAGGAGGCACCTGGAGCAGGGAAGAGACACCAGGCTGGCAGCTCAGCTCTGCCAGACAGGGCAAGGGGAAGCCGGTTTAGTCCTGTCCCTTCCTTGCCCACAGTCGCGGTTATCGATGCTCAGTAGTAGGTGGCTGGAGCCCACCCTGGCCTGTGCACCATGCCCACAGCAGGGAGACCATGGAAGCAGTGGGGAAGGAGCTGTGAGGGGAGTGGGAACTGGGTGGTGCTGATATGGAGGCATGGGGGGCATAGGCGCAAACTCCATGGATGCACTGGGACTGGAGAATCCAAGGGGAAAAAACAGCGGGTGCTTAGCACCCACCGGCAGCCCCACAGATCAGCTTTTTCCCCTCCCTCCCAGCACCTCCCACCCGGTGCAAATCAGCTGTGCAGGGGGTGAGAGTGGACAGAGGGTGGGCGCTGGGAAGAAGCGGGGTGGGAGTTGGGTGGGAAGAGCAGGACTGAGATGGGGTCTTGGGGAAAGGGGTGGATTGGGGGTGGGGCCTGGGTGCAGTGGGGGTCGAGCACCCCCGGGGAGATGAGGAAGCTGGCACCTATGGTGGGGGAAGTGGGTAAGGGGCCAGAAGCAATGCCTGAGGCCGTTTTGTGCCACCCAGCGCCTTTACATTGTGTCTGCCCACTATCAAGAGTTACGTGTCACCTCTGGTTCTTTCCCCGTCACTGGGATCTCTTCTGCTCCCTTGGTTGACTAAACGTGGTTTTGGGTGGCCTAGGAGCAGTAGTCAGGCTGGAGAGACAGTTGCTCCCTAAGGGTGGGTGGAGATAGTCTGCTGATAGCACTTAACAGAAGACGAATTCCTCATGACACTTATCAGCAACCCCTTTGCCATTCAAGGAGTGATATCGGTGTGGTCCAGTGGTGCAGTCAGGTTTTCCCAGGGGTCAGCAACCTTTCAGCAGTGGTGTGCCAAGTCTTCATTTATTCACTCTAATTTAAGGTTTCGTGTGCCGGTATACATTTTAACGTTTTTTAGAAGGTCTCTCTCTATAAGTCTATATATTATATAACTAAACTAGTGTTGTATTGTAAAATAAATAAGGTTTTCAAAATGTTTAAGAAGCTTCATTTAAAATTAAATTAAAATGTTGATCTTACACCACCGGTCCGCTCAGCCTGCTGCTGGTCTGGGGTTCTGTTCACCTAGGCCAGCAGTGGGCTGAGTGGGGCCTGTGGCCGGGACCCCAGACTGGCAGTGGGCTGAGCCGCTCAGCCCACTGCCGCTCAGGGGTTCCATCCGCCGGCTCCTGCCAGCCGGGATCCCGGCTGCTGGACTCGCTCAGCCCGCTGCCGGTCTGGGGTCCCAGCCCTGCCCACATACAGTGGGTACCTACCTTCTCCCGGGTTCTGGCCCATTCTCTTCCTCTGTCTGCACTGAGCTGAGGGTGGGAGTGCATTGAGCACAGGGCTGGGGGTGAAGGGTCTGGCCAGGAGCTAGAATAAGGGAGGGGACTCAGGGTTGGGGCAGGAGGTTTGGGTGCAGGGCACTTACCTGGGCAGCTCCCATTGGTGCGAGAGGTGCATGTGGGAATGTGGGGGGGCATGTGCAGGAGCTCCTGTTTGGTGCTCAGGGTGGGGATGTGGGGGGGTGCAAGAGTCAGGGCAGAGGACTGGGGGCATGTGAGGGGGGTCCAGGTGTCAGGGAGAGGGGGTTGGGTATGTTTGGGGGTGCCAGAGTCAGGGCTGGGGTCGTGAGGGGGATGAAGGAGTCAAGCATAGGGCTGGGTGTGTATGAGGGGGGTACAGGGCTCAGGGCAGGGGCCTGGGGTGTGTGCGGGGCTCAGGGCAGAGGGCTGGGTGTGTGTGAGGGGGGGGTCAAGGCAGGGGGCTGGAGGGGATATGCCCCTGTTCACCCCCCTCCTTCCCTAAGGCCCTGCCCCCGCTTCTTCTCTGCCTCCACCGGGAGCAGTGAGCACGCCGACTCTGCTCCTTCCCGACCCCCTCCCTCGCAAGGGCCATCAGCTGATCAGCCGGCAGGGAGGGAGGGACTAGGGTGACCAGATGTCCTGATTTTATCGGGACAGTTCCGATTTTTGGATCTTTTGTTATATAGGCTTATATTACCCCCCACTCCCGTCCCGATTTTTCACATTTGCCATCTGGTCACCCTAGGAGGGACGGAGAGGCGGAGGAGGGGCGGGAACCCAGCACACTAGGGGAAGAGGCAGGGGAGCCGGCAGGACCAAGCTTCTGCCCATAGGCGTGCGCAGCACATTTCGTTAGGATGTGCACCCAGGAAGCCCTGCCCTAGCCCTGCCCCCATCCACTCCCTCCTACTTCCTGCCCCCAGACTGCCCCCTCAGAATCCCCAACCCCCCCACTCCTTGTCCCCGGACTACCCCCTCCTGGGACCCTTGCCCCTAACTGCCCCCCATGACCCCAACCCCTATCTAAGCCTCCCTGCTCCTTGTCCCCTGACTGCCCCCCCTAGGACCCTACCTCCTACCTGTCCCCGGACTGCCCCAACCCTTATCCACCCCCCCCAGATAGACTCCCATGCCTCATCCAACCGCTCCCCGCCCCCTGACAGGACCCCCAGAACTCCTAACCCATCCAACCCCCCCTGTTCCCTGCCTGCCCCAACCCCTCTCCACACCCCTGCCTCCTGACAGCCCCCCCAGAACTCCCGACTTATCCAACCCCCCCAGCTCCTTGTCCCCTGACCACCCTCTCCAGAGACCCCCCACCCTAACTGCCCCCCCAAGACCCTCCTTACTCTCTGTCCCCTGACTGCCCTGACCCCTATCCACCCCTTGCCCCCTGACAGACCATGGGACTCCCATGCCCCATCCAACCCCTCCTGCTCCCTGACTGCTTCCTCCAGAGATACCCCCGCCCCTAACCACCATCACCCCCACCCTCTATCCAACCCACCCCGCTCCCTGTCCTCTGACTGCCCCTACCCCTTATCCAACCCCCCCAGCCCCAGCCCCCTTACCATGAGGCTCCTAGCAGCGTGTTCTGCTCCGTGCAGAGCCAGACACACTGCCCCGCGGGAGCAGGCAGCCCTGCCCCTCAGAGCGCTGCGCACGCAGTGGCATGGCTCCAGGAGAGGAGGAAAGGTGGGGGAGGGGCTGGCAGCTTGCTGGGCTGGGAGAGTGGGGCCATTTGCCCACCCCTGCATCAGGGTGTGCCTGTGCACACCCTGTGCACACACCTATGCTTCTGCCCCTGCAGGGTGGTGGGGGGCGGAGAAGAGCAGGCCGGGCTGGGCAGGATTTTAAATGGCACGCTGCTGCCTGCTGGGACTCTGGCATGCAGCAGCGTTCCATTAAAAATTGGCTTGCGTGCCATAGGTTGCCGACCCCTGGTTTATCCACTACTATCGTAGGTAATGATAGTAGGACCTGACCTAGGACCTTGAGATTGATGTGTATGACAGGGACGAATAAAGCAGGGAAGAAGAGGGCATGCCTAGGACTGCACCACTCACATATGGGACCCCCTGTGTACTCAAGAGAGGGATCCAGTGCATAAAGCACAGGACTGGGAGTCTGGATACCAGCATTCTATTCCTGGCTCCTCTGCTAAATTACTTCCCCCACTGTGCCTGTTTCCCACATGTAAAAATAATTGGGATAATAATGCTTTTCCTGATAGGAGTTGCTATTGCAGAACACTGAACCCTTTACCAGTCAGCACTGAGAGATTCTTAGGGTCACAGTAACACACACACGCTGGAGAGGAAATGGGGGTAAAGGAAAGTGTTTGACAGCTAGATGTAAGTTCCCATCAAAATGGAGATGCATGTATTACATCCCTGATTATTATGTCACCTATACTGACGTCTCACCAGTTATTAAAACAGTATCTTTAACTGGTTTTTGAACATAGCATTTAGATGATTAGATTCTGCGACCAGAAGGGACCACTGTGATCATCTAGTCTGACCTCCTGTGCAACATAGGCCATGGACCTTCCTTGGATCAATTCCTGTTTAAACTAGAATATACCATTCGGAAAAACAGTCATTCTTAATTTAAAAATGTTCAGTGATGGAACTTACCAACCCGTGGCAAATTGTTCTGCTGGTTAATTGTTTGTGCAGGATAAGCAGCATCTAATGTGACCAAATAGATCAGATACACTTTCAATAAAAAGCCTGGTTTCTGAAATCGGCTGCAGAAGATATGAACAATTGATTTTGTGAGGGGATCTTTTTGTAGCGTACAAACAAGACTTTTTAAAAAATTGATTTTAATACTCAGGCTGATGGGAAAGAGAGGGGTCTCCATCTTAGTCACCGTAACAGCAGAGTAGAAATGCTCTTAGCTATTTGATAAAGAGTCCTTTTTGTTATCAGAAACCACATCTGGAGAGAACTAAGCTTGTGATCTTGATATTACAGCTGGAAACAAGCTCTTTGATTTGACAGTTAATCAAAATTTACTGCAGAGAAATCAATACAATGTTAATCATATTTGCTATTGTACCTGCCTTCAAACTCTCACTGGCTCTGATGGGCCTATAATATCAGTATGCTCTGTCCTGGAGGAGACTGCTGTGAATTTTAGTACCTGTGCTGTAGCCACCTCCCAGATATTCAGATATTGTTCCAATAAACTCTTCTGACAGTAGTTGGGACAGGCTTTCCATTAAGACTTTTGACAAACTTGGAAGAAATAACAATGGGCCAATTTCAGTGCTGATAAAATGAGTATGTCAGTTATATGACATAGGTAAGAGGTAAATGAATGCAATTTTCACTGACTGGGTGTGGAATACAAGTGTAATTACTTGCTGAAAAGCCTGGAGTAGAGTAGACCTTTGAAGTCTGTGAAAAACATTGCTTCAGGCCCCCTAGTTTTTGTGGATAACAGCATGACCAGCTTGAACAATCTTTTTACCACTGACATGATTTTAGCTGTGGAACAGAGAGATGAAGTGACTTGACCCCGGTCACCCAGAGAGTCTGTGGTGCAGCCTAGAACTGTACCCAGCTCTTCTGAGAATCAGTCCACTGCCTTAACCACAAGACCATCTTATCACCCATGATTTGAGCTGGGGCTAGAGCTGATCTGGTGATGAGTAGCAAGAAGTGCCAGCCTTCTAGTAAATTCAAGCTCTCTGACTGGCTGTCTGCTCCACTTGCTCACCTCATTGGGCAGAATCAGAACTACTGCAGGCCCTCTCCCTATCTAGCAACATGAAGCCATTCTCACAAGAAGGGAGGAGAGAACTTAAGAGTCTAGCTGCTCAGGGTGCTCTGCCCCTCCCTCCCTGTGAGCAACAGGGACCGGATTCTTCCCCCCTATAGCACCCAGCCTGAAAAGGGGCAGAGGAGCGTGAAGAGCCTTTGGAGCTGCCCCCCCCCCCAGAAGGGGGATAGGGGATCCCATTGCAGTCCCTCATAGGCCCAGGAGAGGCATATGAAGAGTCCCTTGGGGAGCATAGGTGAGGCTGGGTAGGGCTGATCTCTTGAGGTTGACCATACTGCAACATAAACATGTGAAAGAGAATCTCTCCCTCGCTCTCTCTCTGTCCCCCTCCCCCCTCCAGGGAAGCATCTACACCAGGGGTGGCCAACCTGTGGCTCTGGAGCCACATGCAGCTTTCAGAAATTAAGATGCGGCTCCTTGTATAGGCACCGACTCTGGGGCTGGAGCTATAGGCGCCAACTTTCCAATATGCCGGGGGTGCTCACTGCTCAAACCCTGGTTCTGCCCCCACTCTACCCCTTCCCCTGAGCCTGCTATGCCCTCGCTCCTCCCCCTTCCCCTCCGAGCCTCCTGCACACCACCAAACAGCTGATCGAGAGGTGCAGGGAGGGATGGGGAGGCGCTGATCTGCAGGGCTGCCGGTGGCCGGAAGGTGCTGGGAGTGGGGTGGGAGCTGATGTGGGGTCTGCTGACATGTTACTGTGGCTCTTCGGCAATGTACATTGGTAAATTCTGGCTCCTTCTCAGGCTCAGGTTGGCCACTCCTGATCTACAGCTTTGTCTTGCAAAGACAGCCTTCACATGGAAACCAGTCACTAGGACTTATGTTCTATTACTGTGACTTTTTGCAGTAAAGATCATGGGCTATTCATGATCCTCCCTGCACTTGGAAAGGGTGGCCTCTAGGACACTAAAACATGTGGTCATGGGTCTGTAGGCTCTGGAATCTTTCCAGGTAGTAATGTACAACTGAGAAAAAGAAAAAAAAGCCACAGCTTTGCTTTTAAATCTCACTTTGAGCTTACAAGGTTGGCAGTTAGCAAAAGAACTTGAAAACTGAGACTTTGATCTGGAGACAATAAGCATGGACCTCCCCTATACTTTTAAAAAAAAAGGACTGTACCTTTTTCCTAAGAAGGTCAACCTTACCAGCTTCAATCTGGCAGGTGTGTATTGCTGAGTGAGCTACCTTGCTGACATCTCACAAGAGAGTGCCGGCTGAGGGGAAAAGTTTTGTTTAGGTGCAAATTTAAGGAAAATTCTTGGTACAAGCAGCTGTTGGTAGTTGCACATAATGTGCACATAAGGACTAGGGTCTTCAGAAAGATTTGAGCTACTGATTCTAATATGTCAAAGAGCTCTCAGTGGAGATGAAGGCAGTCTTCGGTCACTTGGGATGGGGCTCCTGGGAGCCTTTACAGTGAATGTAACTCCATGACAGACAGCATTTCTTTTCTTTCTCCTTTACAATTTTGATTTTTTTTCCCCACTTGCCCTGTTCCTCTGGATTGGCCATAACAATCTGACCAAACGGGCTAATGCGTTTATAATAGCTGCTTACAGTTGCTCTATGGTGTGTGTATTGTTTGCTTTTCTTTTTTGTATTTTATTAGCAGTTTATTAGAAATAGAAAAAGCTACTTAACAAAAGCAGCTACTGTAGATGGGTAAGTGCTTCCTGCAATAAAAAGAAAAGAATTGGCAGCAAATCTGCCTTTGTGGCACTGATGTGTCTGCCCCCTGAGTACAAGACTTGGGCCCTGCTTTGTCGGAAGTACAGATTATGGTACTCCGCTAGAGCTGGAAGTGGGAGTCCTGTAAATACACCATCTCTCCACGCAGGCTGCTTTGGTCTGTTAACCATTGCCATTATTTTCAAAACCAAGTAGTGTTTGAATATGGCTTTGAGATTTTTCAGTGTTAATCCTCTCCTTTATTTGGGATAAATCTACTGAGCTCCATTTTTCCTGTGAAGAAAACTGTTTCAAGCTTCATATCAGCTGCATGTTCCATGAACAGAGCACAGTGATTAAAAAACACTTACTTTGTGCTACCAGTTGGGAAGATGGCAGGAGGTGCATTTAAGTTATACTGTCTAAAGGTTGGAAAGTTCTTTTATCTTAGGCAAATATTAGCATTACCTCATCTATTGATTAATTTGTGGATGCTATAGCAGCTCTGTTCTTAAAGGGAAATGCAAGTCACTCAGCTGAATGAGGGTTTACAGTTGAGAGTGCAATACAAGGTTATGTTTGTTTTAAATTGAGCCGGATGCTTGCCTTCAATATTGCCCCATTAGGCTGGAAAATTGCTCTAACCAGTATGGAGGAATCCTAAGTTGCATAGACCCAGCATTCCACCCCTCCCTCTTGCAGCCCTCTCTGTAGGAGGAATGTTGCATTGCAGCCAGTTAGGGGAGGCATGCCAGAATGGTGCTGCACTTTGGCTAATCTCCAAGTGCCAGGTTGTGCTACCTTCATGCTTCCCTGGGCGAAACCAAGAGATTCTACCATCCTCAGACTGGATCTCTGGGCAGCAGCCCCATTTACCAACCATGTTCACACACCTGCAACTATATTTGTCAGCTGCAAGAAATTTCCCTCTGGGAGCTTGTGACCAACAGCTAATTAAATGGACGCAAAACAACTTCTTCAAAACGAACATTGTTAATTCACCCAAATATACAGAACAATCAGAGAACAGGGATATAAGAAGGAAAATTGCCTCTATGCCTTGCTCTTACCTAAAGCTTATAATTTCCCTCCAAGCTTGGGCAAGCCTAGTCGCTCCAGACCCATCCTGCAGGGCCTGTGTCTCAGTCCATCGGCTCTCTGTGAACAGCTCCCAGACAACTGAACCCTCCTCCCTCTCTAGAGAGACTTGTTAACTGTTTAGGATTATATAATTTCCTATATTAGTTTGCTCAAGTGTTCCTACTTGCTGTTAGGCTCTCAGTGTGTCTACTCTGCATGGCTGCCTCCTATTCTGTGCGGTAGTTCATTTTGGGAGCTGTATCTTAACTGGCAAAAATGAGATCTGCAATTTACCACTTATGCTCCGCCAATGGTAGCTGCTGCAGAGTAGACAGGACTCAGGCATTTTAGCACCATATTTTCACTGGACTCTTAATCCTCTTTTGCTACAGCTTCTACTAGTGAAGCTGTACGGATGTTTCCATTTTTGCCAGTATAGACAAGACCTAGGACTACTTATATGCTCTCTCCTATCCAAAATGCACACTGAACACAACCTCAGAAGTTAACACTGTACTGCTCTATCTTAATTTTTAATTATATTTTCTGTAGGGGAAATTATATGGTACAAACCTCTCTGCCAATGACTCCGTCCACCTGCCTACAAGCCATTTTGGAATTTTCCTAGACTCCTGCACTACACAGAGCAGGTTCCTTACGTGCTAGTACCAAACAACGTGTTTCTTGATTTTTGGGGCGGTGTTACCAAGGGAATACTATGGCCCCTAGCTTCTCTGATGAAATCTATTGGGAAATGTGACTTAATTTGTATTCTCTCATCTAAGGCTGATTTTTGCTCTATTCTGCAATAAATACTGTAATTTCTGAAGGATAAGGTCAAACATCAGTAAAATTGCAAGATAGAAGAGGCGTTCTTGTCAATGTCGTATATTAAAATAAAAAATGTTTTATGACTTCTCTAGTTACCGAGCCCTTGTTTGAGATGGTTGTATTGGGCTCATGGTTCAGAGACCTGCTATGCTATTCTTCAGCTTAGCCTCTTATAACTGTTAGAGCCATCTTAACACTATGGTAATTGCCTTAGAACAATTTAAAAAACAAATGTACCAAGGGACGTGGATCTCTTCAGCAGTAGATCACTAACATTAATGCAACCCACATTCAGGTTAAAAGTGATCAAAACTTTGTAATAATAGTGACTGCTCAGCACTAGAATACACCAAACCTCTAAAGCAGGGGTTCTCAAACTATAGATTGGGACCCCAGGGCTGGCTTAGACTAGCTGGGGCTTGGGGCTGAAGCCGAAGCCCCACAGCCCTGGGCAGCGAGGCTCAGGTTATAGGCCACCTGGCTGGGGCTGAAGTCCTTGGGCTGGGGCTTTCACCCCTTCCCTGCCTGGGGCAGTGATGCTCAGGCTTTGGCCCCCAACTTGGGGCGGTGGGACTCTGGCGGACTCAGGCTTCGGTCCCCCGTCCTGAGATCATGTAGTAATTTTTGTTGTCAAATGAGGTTTGTTGCAATGAAGTTTGAGAACTCCTGCCCTAAGGTGCCAGTAGCATGCCAGGTGTAACATACCTCAGAGGCAACCATTGTAGATGCTTCAGCAGCTAGGCCTTGTAGGCACCAGGTCTGTGGGTCCCAATAATCATTCAGATACATGTCTAAGTGAAAAGGTTTTTAACTAGGGCTTATGAAAAAGGGGAAAGGTTGCAAATACCCTAGGTACAGAGGCTTAAACAGTTCCTGTTCAACATGAGCAATAGCAGTTCTCGTTTGGGTCTCGGGGACAGTCCAACTGAAAGTTAGGGCTCTGCAGGCTTAGTGCTTGGAGTGCCCTCTACAGCTCAGTTGCTGTTCAACAAATGGGGGTTTGCAGGTTTCCAGGCTAGGCTCAGTTAGTGTCTCTCATGGGGCTTCTACACTGACTCCCTGCTCAGCTACTGCTGCTTCCCTGAAAGTCCCACACAGACCTGCACCCAGTTGTATCAGCCAGCAAACTCTGCCTGTTCCTCATGTGGTTCCTGGGGCTTCTACTCTGCATGCAGTTTCTCTCCAGTTCCTGGCTTGCGTGCAGCTGTTGCTTTTCCAACAGAGCTGTTCGGGACCTTCTTACATACTATGGGGACGGGGAAGTGCAGTGGGTTCTGGAAAACTTAGTCTCTGCGTAGCCAGGAACAAGGTATATTCAGTGGGGCTGGGGCTGAATTGTAGTTCCCTGCTTAGCAGGGCCATTAGAACTTACTGCCAATTAATAGTTATATTACACATAAAAAACTGATAAAAGGACATTGTTAAGATTCCAAATCAACTGCTCAAAGATTGGGAAATGTCACAATTACACTTGCCAATGCAAGCTTAATTTGGCCCCCTATGATACACTCTTTAGTTACATGATCATTTCATTTTTTTCCACAGGACCCCTACTCATTCAGTGCACAGGTTGACTGGTTCTTAGCTAATGAGCAGCTGTTCCATCATTTGTTTTCTCTTCACATTTCATCATGTGGCCCCCATGCATTATTTACTGTACACGCTTCTAACCTGGCTCTGAAGACAGAATTATTAATTTCCTCATTCTGCGGCACTTCGCATTTTAGCAGCTGAATGCTTCACAAACATTACATTAATTTAATTGCACCGAAAACCTTAATTCTGGCATTTCCTAACTTCTGAATGCTTGACTAGTAACCCTAATAATGTTATTTTAACACAGGGGTGTGTGTGATTTCTTAGATTTTTAGAAAAGCAAACTGAACCCCCCCTAGAAATTCCACCATGTAGCATCATATTGACACCTGTGTGGGTCATCAGCAGTGTTGGAATCTTTAGGTCCACCACACAGATCTCTGCCAAGTGAGCTAATGGAATAACTGTCAGCAATAGTGGATTGTAATTGTCTATGTGACCCAGCATTAGAGGGGGAAGTGACACACACTTTGCCGGTGAGTTTCACAGATATTTGCTGATAGCCGAGGAATGTTGAAATTTGGGAATCTTGGGTTCCTTTCCAGGCTCTGGAGGGGAGCATGCTGTAGTGAGCACAGACATTTTTGCTCCATCCTTGACCCACTATGGTCTCTTCATCACTTCTGGCTCCTTCTCCTTGTCCCACTCTCCCCATCCCAGTCCTAGTCTCCCTCGCTGAGCTTGCTTTCCCAATGTCCTCCCTGATTTCCAGTCTCTCCTACTCCCCACACCCCATCTCAGTCTCCTTTCCCAGCTGTCTCAGTTCCTCCCTTCTGGTTCATCATCCAATCTGTCTTCTCTTCTTCCCACACTGGTTCCCAGTCCTAATTTCTCTCCCCAGGCTCCTCATCGAGTTTCAGTCTCTCCTTCCATCTCCTCCTCAGCTCCTCACTCTTGTCTCCCCACTCTCTGGCTCATTGTTCCAGTATCTTTTCCTAGCTGGTCCCAGTTCTTTCCCTGCACCCCAGCTCCTCATCAGATGTTTCTCCTTTCTGCCACCCCAATTCCTGCACTCACTGGCTCCTAGGCCCAGTCTCCTTGTACAGCCAGTCCTACTCTTCCACTCCCCCCAGCTCCTTAGCTGATCTGAGATGTCCCAGTGTCCCCCTTTTCCCTTATCAGCCCCCATTCTCCTTGTCCAGCCTCCTCTTCCTTGGTTCCTAGTCCCAGTCACCTCACCCAGCCAGTCTCCATATCACAAGACTCCTTGTCACAATCTATTCTTTTCCCTTCACCCTGGTCTGGCTTATGCACTCTCTGCATTCAAATCAGGTGGCTTCCTCGTCCACACAGCCTGATTGTCAGCATGGGGGTTACCGAGAGCACAGGAGAGGGAGGCTTTCTGCTCAATACCAGTGACTGGCTCCACCTCAGTCCAGAGCAGCTGGGAATAGCCATTACAGGGAAAGCCTGGCTTCACCCCTGTAGCTATGGGCTGGAGGGAGCATGCTCAATTGGTCTTATGGGGATGGAATACGCACAGTTTAATCATCAATAGGAGGCGTGAGGGGATGCAGCATGCACAGTCTGGTCAGCAGGAACAGCCGTGAGAGGCTCAACATGCTCAGCGAAGACAGAATGTTCAGAGATTTTGGCTGTTAAAACTGAAAGTCTCTGAGCATGCACAAACTCTGTGTTTTCCCCAGAGGCTTACAATTTGGCCAGATTTGGGGGGATTTTCCTGGGGACAGCAAAAGGCACATCTCTGATACAAAGGCCACAATGTCGAGTTTGTGTTGCAGAGCCTGGGGGGGGGGGGGTTGTTCAAAGAAAAGGCAACCAGAATTAAACATGTACTAAATCAGTGATTCTCAAAGCCAGTCTGCCGCTTGCTCAGGGAAAGCCCCTGGCAGGCTGGGCCAGTTTGTTTACCTGCCGCGTCCGCAGGTT
Source organism: Mauremys mutica (assembly GCF_020497125.1). NCBI lineage: Eukaryota > Metazoa > Chordata > Testudines > Geoemydidae > Mauremys > Mauremys mutica. Next base: position 221,468,556 of record NC_059072.1, on the reverse strand, counting down.
CGGCTGATCGCAGCTCTCACTGGCTGTGGTTTGCCGCTCCAGGCCAATGGGGGCTGCAGCAAGGGCAGCCAGCACATCCCTTGGCCCGTGCTGCTTCCCGCAGCCCCCATTGGCCTGGAGCGGCGAACTGTGGCCAGTGGGAGCCGCGATCAGCTGAACCTGCAGACGCAGCAGGTAAACAAACTGGCCAGGCCCTCCAGAGGCTTTCCCTGAACAAGTGGCAGACCGGCTTTGAGAACCACTGTACTAAATAACATTTTTTTTCAGTAGCCTCATTGTCAGAAAAAGCTGAACTGTTTTGGCTGAAATTTTCCAAAACTGTTCAGTCTGAACCAGACACCCAGCAAGGAAAATTTCAGCCCACATAGTTAATTTGTCAAAGATATAAGAAACTGAAAACAGGATCTTATAATGCGAAGTGTCAAAAAACCTTAATACGAGGTGGTGCTACTACTCTGCCTACAATGATAGTTTAAATCTCAGTCCAACTTCCAGTAGGTAGGTATCCAAATCACAAAAACACACTATTCACAAGGAAGTGAAGTATTCTAGCTGTAGGGAAAGTGGAAATTTTTTTAACCACTTGATTGTAGAACTTTCTAGGTTGGTTGTTAACTATTAATGTGGTATAGATGAACTTGAACCCTGGCTCCCAATCCACTGAAACAGCGGTGCTGTTCCAAGCAATAACAAATCTGTCAGAGAAATCTAATCCACCCTTTAATAAGCTACCAAACAGTACAATGGTTTGCATGGGGGCAGGAATGTCTTGCTTACAGTCAGATCGGTATATATTATCAGTTTATGTCCTGAAACATAGCATTTAATTACTTTTATTATCATGAGGCAGGTGCAGCTTGCAGATAAATGCGAGGAAGTTGCATTTGTGCTGTTTGTGCTGTACTTACTCTTTGGAAGGAGGATCAAGTTCCATTGTCTGTGATTTTACACCTTTCATGCGGAATAAATCCACTTAAATGTCTCCAATCTAAAAAGCAAACAACCAAATAAAGGTTTTCTTCCCCAGGTGTGGAGTGCTTTGGGCACTGTCTTGCTTACTGCTCACCAGAATATCTTGCAAGATAAGATTTTGTGTGTTGCTTAGTGGTTATATTCACTAGTCAAATGAATGGCAGGATGTTGCTTGCAGGAGAATGGCTTTTGGATGTACTTTAGTTATGTTAAAATAATGTAATCTTAAAAAAAATTAAATACGTTAAACAACAGAACACATATAGAACTTGCGTCTTGAAAATGTTATTTGTGTAGAAGGGGGGAAATGATTTTTAAAATTTTGTTTAGAAATTTGGGATTTTTTTGTGGCATTCTTGCCTTAGTGCTTTTGCCCAGTTGTGGCATTCTTGCCCTTAGTGCTTTTAGGAAACACTTTTTTTTAGAGACCCATGAGGAGTACATGAGAGATAACATTGGAATAGCTGTCATCTAACCAAATTAGAGATGGACCTCAGCCCCTGAATTCAGATCCAGATTCAAACTCTCCCAAGATCAGGTACTTGAATATTATAGCAATAAGAGTGGTGTACATAGCTGGAGGGGGAGGTAGAAACATACGGGTAAATAGAAATTTCTGAAGGTTTTGATCTGGGGTTCATCTTGAGTTCCATTACAGACATAGGTCTGAGCTGTGACATTTGTCCCCTCATGTGAACTTTGCCACTGTTTGTTTGAATGAATTAGGAGCAGGGCCGGCTCGAGACCCCAGCGCGCCAAGCGAGCGCTTGGGGCGGCATTTTGCCGGCAGGGCGGCAGGCGGCTCCGGCGGACCTTCCGCAGTCATGACTGTGGAAGGTCCGCCGGAGCCGCCTGCCGCCCTCCCAGCGCACCCTCCACAGGCGCGTCTGCAAAAGGTCCCCCGGAGCCGCGGGACCGGCAGCGCTCCCCCTGCGGCATGCCGCCCTGCTTGGGGCGGCCAAATTCCTAGAATCAGAGGGGTAGCCGTGTTAGTCTGGTTCTGCAGAAGCAGCAAAGAATCCTGTGGCACCTTATAGACTAACAGACGTTTTGCAGCATGAGCTTTCGTGGGTGAATACCCACTTCTTCGGATGCAAATTCCTAGAGCCGCCCCTGATTAGGAGCCAGGATTCTGGACTAGACAAGGAGACAGGTTTGTAGAACTCTTTTTAAATGATGGGCACAAAGCTTCAGTTTGTGAAATGTTATCCAAAACCAAACAAAATCTGTATTACAATACACTGCTTATTGCACACTTCAGTATGGAGAAATATTCAGGGCCTTCAGAATCTGGCAGGAAGCATTACATCCATGCCAAAGTATCAGCAGAAGGTGCAAGAGTATATTTGAAGGTCATGATATCAGAGACAGGTTAAAGATAATATTTAACTTGCGTTCCAATGCAAGCAGTTTTTCTGTGGTGTATTTGCAAATCAGCAATGTAGAATAAACATGTGAAACAAACAAGGGAAAAAAACCAACACTTGGAAGAAATCATTTAAGAGCAATTAAAGATTTACTGGTCACAATAATGCTGTAAAACATTTTAAAAATGGAGACAGGAAATTATGACCCAGTGAGTTTAATTTTAGTCCCATGTAAAATCTAAAATGAATAACTAACAAATCTATGTGTAAACAGTTGTGGGAGGGAACTCAATGAGCAACAAGGAACTCAGGTTAATAAAATGATCAGGTCACACTTGCTATCTAAAAGGTTATAATTAAATGTGTATTAGACAAAGACAATCTGGTGGATGTAATGTACATCGATTTCAGTAAGTACTTGATACAATACTGGATTAAAAAATCTTTGAAGTCTGAAGGATGAGATATGCCTAGAAATACCATAATAGGGGAGAAAAGATGACTGATTACAAGGAGCAACCTCAAATGTTGGGGAGAGGCTGCTGTGACTGCAGTGGAGGCTCTTACTACCTGGCCGCGTTTGCCTATGACCCCAGCCCTGGGAAAGGAGAGAGTAAGGAAATGTATCTGTGCTTACCTGAAAATGTCCTTTCTTTGAGTAATGTGATTCACAGATCCATTACAGGGGAGTACTACAGCCTGCTTGCAAGGTGGGGGCAGAACCAGACCTGTTGTGGCAGCAAGGGAATGCCCTGTCTTCAGAGTGGAGCTGGCTGTGGAAAGAATTTCAATTCTATCAATTTTTGCATTTTCAGATTTTTTTTTATCCCAAATCAAGACAAACAGTCTCCACACACACACACCCCAGAAAAAAAACTGAACATTTTCACAGAACTGAAATTCTGCAATATTTTTTCTTGGAAACACCAAAATATTTCCATAGTGGGAACTCTTTGATGTTCCTGAAACAAACTGTTTTCCCTGAGAAGCTCGGCTTCACATCTAACCAGCTGCCACAGAACCAGGGAGCTTGGAAGCCCAGGCTCCTCAGCCGCCTGATGGTAGGCTGCTGAAAAGCAGGGGAGCCATGGAGCTGGGAATTATTTTCTAATAGAAAATCAACATTTTCAAGCAAAACTGAAATTTTTCTATTGAAAATCCTTATTTTGTGGGAAGTGAAATTTCCATCAGAAAATCATTCTAATGGAAAATTCCCCACAAGCTCTATTCCTGAAGTTTCCTCCAGCCGAGATAACTTCCACAGTCAGGATAATTCAAATCTATTTCCTAAATTATAGACTGCGTTAAATATATCTTAAGGAAAAAACATAATTTCTCCTACCGTATAGCATGGTAAATTCCACTTAATGACAACAAACCCCAATCCAAAATGGATGTCAATTTCTATCTCTATTCTGGATCCATCTGTCTCCAGGGTGAGCCAGATCTGTGGACCTTATTACCTAAAGATAGGAATTTGTCAGGTAAGCATGTATAAAGTTTCCTATTCTTCTTCATGTTACAGTCCACAGGACTGCTACAATGGGATTTTCATAGTGGTGTGCCTCCAGGGTGTGAAGCAGGATCATCCTGTAAATATGGACATCCATCCACAAATATGCAAATAATTTCAGGTTGACTGATCCTGCATTTTTCAGTGAAAAAACTATATGCTGAAAAAATTTCACCCAACTTCAATTGTATTACAATCAAGTTTCAGAATTGTGTTTAATAGTTATTATTGCAGTATAGACAGGGCATTAGACAAGTACAAAGATTTTCTTTCACTATGCACACCTCTCCTTCCTCCTCTAAAAAATGCTGTTAGGAAAGGGGCAAGGTCAAACCCTGTGGTGAGGAAAAAGAAAGGAAATGATGATCTCCAGCCAAAAAACAATTGCAAGGAAAATCCAGAATAAGGGAAAGGAAAAGGCTGGGAGAGGCTTTATCTAATAGATGTCCTATGTAATTTAAGAAAGGAATCATTTCCTCCCTTGACCTAAATCATCAATAAGCTAACTCAGAGTGCCTGAGTAGTTAATGGAGGAAAACAGTTTGTACTCTAAAATCCATTGTAATACATCTGAGTTAGTTACTTACACACCTTTTCCCAGGTGCACATTCTTCCTATGACTACAAATAAAGAACTCCTTTCACTGGAAAATTCCTGATCTTTTAGAATCTATTATACAAGATGGAGAAATCGAAATATAATGAGTTTCAGCCTTTGCTAAGGAGTGTATTGGGATACAAATGGAGTTTCCCCAAGTAACAGACAGAAATGGCTGACAGCTAGATTCTAATACAAGTGCAACTCCTTGGTAACACCACCTGTGGACTTCTAAATGTAAATACTCTATTTTTACTTCATGTGAAGTACTTGTCTCTGTATGTTGTTAGGCTTTTGAGCAACATAGGCAATAACCCACCCAAACTTATCCCAATGAACTCTAGGCATGGGCAAAATGAGTAAAAGTAGGAAACAACCCCAAATCTTTTTGAAATTTGAGAAAGTTTAAAGATCCTTGTCTTTCCACATATAAGAAGTGATCCCAACATGTCCTCCCACTGTCTGCTGCCTTAATTTGTCCTTAAAGGTGCTCTATTTCCTCCATTGCCTTTATATATTATTGAGAAAAATCAGCACTACGACATATACCATGTGAATCTGAAGTGTAAAGAACTATAGTCGTACCAGTTTCTCTATATAGTGGCTGTTTTTCTATCATTTTGTAAAACATGATTTGGAAATGTAATTTCTCTGTGGCACACTTCAGTGTAGAAACTTCTTATGCCTCTGGCACAGGTTCTCTCATCGGTGCTGGTGATCCACCTCCCGAAGAGGAGGTAGCTAGGTTAATGGAAGAACTCTTTCGCTGACCTAGTGCTGGTTACATGGGGACTTAGGTTGTCTTAACAGTGCTATTTAGGGGTGCGGATATTTCACAACCGACTGACATAGTTAAACCGACCAATTTCTAGTGTACAGCAGGCCACAAAACACTATAAAAAATGAACATGTGTAGCCAAATCTGACTTGTTCTGTGGGGCTACTCACATGAGTAAAGACCAGTCACATGTGTGAGAGTCTGGCAGCTAAGGCTTTTATCCAGGGATGGATAAAAAGTACCCCATCTGGAACAGTATCCAGATCCTTATTTATCCAGGGATCGGCAACCTTTGGCACGCGGCCCACCAGGATAAGCCCATTGGCGGGCCGGGCCGGTTTGTTTACCTGCCGCATCCGCAGGTTCGGCCGAGCGCGCACTCATGGGGTGGCGGAAAGTGTAGTGACCCAGCCCCAGCCGGCTCCGCTCTGCTCTCCTGGCTCCCAGCCTTGGGACTGGGGGACAGGGAGGAACTGCCCCCCAGCACTCACCGGCGGCACGGAGTGGGCTGGGGCCGGGCCTGACCCCTGCTGCAGTCCCCGGGACGTTGCTCGGGGGAAGGGGTGGAGTGGGGCGGGGCTGGGCTGGGGCGGAACAGGGCTGGGAAGAGGCGGGGCACGCAGGGGCAGGGATCGGGCTGGCCAGGGCCCGGCGGGGGGATCGGGCTGGCCAGGGCCCCTTCTGACTCTGGGCCTGGCGCCATTGTAAATCCGGTACTGCTGCTGGCCTTGTTAGTCATGTAAGATACACAGGAGGCCTTTAAAAGGGAGGAGACTGCAGTCAGCTGGAGTGGGAGGAGAAGTAGCAGGATTGCTAATCAGGTGACTGCTGGTGTGACCACAGGAGGACCTCCCAGTGAGAAGGTCTTCACCCTGAACCTATGTGGAGTGCAGTAAACTCCCCGGGAGAGACTTAAGAAGGCCTGCAATTGGTAAGGGCCTATGTAAGAAGGAAGGAACTAGGGGCTGTGCAGGAGCCTCCCAGTACAAGTGTCAAGGTTCCTCCCCCACTCTGAACTTTAGGGTACAGATGTGGGGACCTGCATGGACACTTCTAAGCTTAATTACTAGCTTAGATCTGGTAACACTGCCACCATCCAGAAATTTCAGTGTCTGGATCACTTTCTGTCCCCCAAAAACCTTCCCCTCCCTGGGCAGCCTTGAGAGGCTTTTTCACCAAGTTCCTGGTGAACACCAATCCAACCCCTTGGATCTTAACACAAGGAGAATTTAACCATCCCCCCTCCCTTCCCCCACCAATTCCTGGTGAGTCCAGATCCAATCCCTTGGATCTTAACACAAGGAGAATTTAACCATCCCCCCTCCCTTCCCCCACCAATTCCTGGTGAGTCCAGATCCAATCCCTTGGATCTTAACACAAGGAAAAAATCAATCAGGTTCTTAAAAAGAAAGCTTTTAATTAAAGAAAGAAAGGTAAAAATTCTCTCTGTAAAATCAGGATGGAAAATACTTTACAGGGTAATCAGATTCATATAGCCCAGAGGAACCCCCTCTAGCCTTAGGTTCAAAGTTACAGCAAACAGAGGTAAAATCCTCTCAGCAAAAAGGAACCTTTACAAGTTGAGAAAACAAAAATAAGACTAACACACCTTGCCTGGCTATTACTTACAAGTTTGAAACATGAGATACTGATTCAGAAAGATTTGGAGAGTCTGGATTGATGTCTGGTCCCTCTTAGTCCCAAGAGCGAACAACCCCCAAAACAAAGAGCACAAACAAAAGACTTCCCTCCACCAAGATTTGAAAGTATTTTGTCCCCTTATTGGTCCTCTGGTCAGGTGTCAGCCAGGTTTATTGAGCTTCTTAACCCTTTACAGGTAAAAGAGACATTAACCCTTAACTATCTGTTTATGACAACAAGTAACTGGGTGTGGTCAGGTTCTCCCACCATCTGGGAGACAACCTCAGAGGACTCCTATACAAAGAATCTCAGCTTTCATTTTTTAAAAGTACATTTCAGGCCCTCTTTCTTCCCAAGATAGCCATGGGCTCCCTGCATCCAGATCACTTTCCTCATCTTGGCTGTGTAAGGGGAAGGCAGGAAAGCAGCAGTTCCTGATGCTCACTTACCGGTACTTCACAGCATAGCTCAGATGGGGAAAGTGACCTGGATGCATGGAGTGCTTGGTGCTGCTCCTTGCTCCCCACCTCACAGACCCCTAGGGGGCACAGAAGAACATGGGGGGAGCAGTACCTGTGAGTCACCGCTCTTGACCCCCCACCCTATGTTCCTCTGCCAGGAGGAAGCAGAGAGAAATCTGGGTGCTCCCCCACATGTCTCTTCTGTGAGTTTGTGAAGCTCCTCTGCCTGCTGGCAGTGCACATCTCTGTGCTGCTGCATGGCACCCCCCGAACCATGGTGCCCTGGGTGGTCTCCCAGGTGGCCCCCCACAAAGCCCAGTCCTGCCTTTGGAGACTGGAAAACCAATAGCAATAGGTCTGTTGATATTTGAGAAGAGCCCCAGTCATTTCACAGTGCTGCCTGGACTACTGTAAATGACACTAGTACTAACAACCCCCTCTCCCCGCAGCTGCCTCTTGCCGTCCTTTCCCCCCTATGACTGGAGAGGTGTTAACAGGCCACTTCACCATGAATTGTCCCTTGAAATATGTATTAAATACTTATGCTAAGCAATCTGTTCCACCTTGTATTTAGCTGTGACACTCTAAAATATGTTTCCCAGACCTGAAGAAGAGCTCTGTGTAAGCTTGAGAGCTTGTCTGTCTCAGCAATAGAAATTGGTCTAATAAAAGATATTACCTCACTCACCTCATGGGACCAACATGGCTACAACAACATTAGTATTATTGAAAAGTCACTATCAGACAGCTGTCTGTGACTGAGCCAAGTCCTCTGCTGTGTAGCTAGCATGACCTATGTATAAAAGGAGATTTAGCTCAAAAGTTCAAGATGACTGAGCAGGAGACTAATCCCTGCTCTGAAACTGACCATTTCTGTGGCCTTTTGTTAAATCATATAGGACAAAATTTTCAAACCTGGATATCTAAACGTAGGCACCTAAATCTAAAGCTACTGATGAGTCAAAGCTTCCAATGACTTCAGTCTGAACTATGAGCGCTCAGCATCTCTAAAAATAAGGTCACTTTTGTTTAGATGCTTAAATATAGTCTGGTGCTTAACTTCATTTACTCAAGTTTGAAAATGTTGGCCTTAACCTCTCTGTGCCCCATTTCCCCCCTTTGTAAAATGGGATAATACCTGCCTACATTACAAATGTTAACAATTATCACAACTCCTCTGTAAAGTGCTGTGTGGGTTCTAAAACTCACCATTTTGAAATCAATGGGACTAAATGGATAGGATGAGCAAGATTTGGCCCGATCTGTCAAGATCCTCCATAAAAAGGTAGACAAATAATGAGAAAAAGATTAGGCCAAAGATATACTAGAGGAGATGCCTTTTTGGTATTAAAAATGCCCAATGTGGTACTGCTGGTGAGAATCTGGAACTCTTATTATAGAGCTGCCCAATGAGATGAGACTGACCATTAGCATTTTCACTGATGTCATCTATCCCTCCTCAGAGGAGAACTGGACAACACATTGGTTGAAAAGCTAATAGACTGAGCGCACTTGTATTATGTTGTAATAATGGGGCCCACACATTTACACTCATTATGAGCTCACTTGTGAGAAATAAGTGAAAGTTCAAAAATGTCACAATAACCTATAACAATAAATGTTGATAGGAAAAGGTGCAAAAGGGCTCCAGAAAGACTGCATTAGTCCAGACAAAAAGGCCAACTGATATAAGTAAGTAGGGGTGGCTCTAGCAATTTCGCCGCCCCAAGCAAGGCGGCACACCGCGGGAGGCGCTCTGGCGGTCCCCGGTCCCGCGGCTCCGGTGGACCTCCTGCAGACGTGTCCGCGGAGGGTCCGCTGGTCCCGCGGCTCCGGTGGAGCATCCGCAGGCACCCCTGTGGGAGGTCCACCCGAGCTGCGGGACCAGCGGACCCTCTGCAGGCGTGCCTGCGGGAGGTCCACCGCAGCCGCCTGCCGCCTTCTCGGCGGCATGCCGCCCCAAGCGCCCGCTTGGCGCGCTGGGGTCTAGAGCCGGCCCTGTAAGTAAGGGACTGTTTTAAGATCATGAATGGTAAACAAAAAAGAGTGGCACCAAGAGTAGGCCTGGGACCTAATCACTCCCCCTCTCCCCCCATATTAAACCAGCCTTGGGTGAAATTCAGGGAGTTCACCACTAAAACTGAAAAAAAGAATGCTCTGCTGCTGCTGATAGAGCAGGGGTCAGCAACTTTTCAGAAGTGGTGTACCGAGTCTTCATTTATTTACTCTAATTTAAGGTTTCTCGTGACAGTAATACATTTTAACATTTTTAGAAGGTCTCTTTCTATAAGTCTATAATATATAACTAAACTATTGTTGTATGTAAAGTAAATAAGGTTTTTAAAATGTTTAAGAAGCTTCATCTAAAATTAAATTAAAATGCAGAGCCACCTGGACTGGTGGCCAGGACCTGGGCAGTATGAGTGCCACTGAAAATCAGCTCGTGTGCCGCCTTTGGCATGTGTGCCATAGGTTGCCTACCCCTGTGATAGAACATGCCCACCTCAGGAATGTCCCTAACAAGAGTTATTACCACCAAGCACAGGTTCTGACTTTCAGCTTTCTCCAGGAGTGCTCCACCCCTGCTCTGCCCCCGAGGCCTTGCCCCCACTCTGTGCCTTCCCCCAAGGCCCCACCCTCGCTCCACCTCTTCCTGCCCCTGCTCCGCCCCCTCTCCCGAGGCTCCATCCCCTCCCCGCCTCTTCCTGTCCCTGCTCCTCTCTTTCCCAGTGCCTCTCGCATGCTGCCAAACAGCTGATTGGTGGCGGCGGGAGGCCCTGGGGAGGGGCTGATCGGCAGGTGGCTGATGGGTGCTGAGCAGCACTGTTGTTGTTATAAAGAATTGTAAAGTAAAGACACGCAGGTGCTGGGAAATTTTAGGGAGGATACAGAGACACTCAACAAATGGTAAGATAGGCTCTGACCATCAGCACAAACACAGAAGGTCACAAATAAGTGACAATTGGACATGAAAGATAAATTGTAAAAAGCTTGGGCAGGAAGGAGGACACATAGGTGCCAATGTGATTGGTTACATTTTTTTTTCCTTAGGGGTGTGGGATAATGTGATAGGTTTAGTAAATTTGAAGGAGGTAATTAGTTTTACCTATTTAATGTAAATGAAAAATAATGCTCTTTGGGAATCAGCTCCGGACTGCAGTACAACAACAAGCAACAAGACATCATACCCTACACGACCATGACGTGTAAGAGCACCGGGAACCCCCAGACAAGTGAATCCTGACTGGCCATCAGATGTATATTGGGAGTGGTGAGCATAAGAGATTTGCTTGGCATGTGTATTCTGTATGTCTTGCTAATAAATAGATGTTTAGAGCACAGCAGTGTAAGGCTCTTTCATTGGGAAAAGGTCTCGCAGGCGCCTAGATCCCTGAGCCCTGGGGGTAATGGTGGGTACTTAAATTGACCAGGTTGCTTCCTGAGCCTGGGAGTAAGGGTAGGTGCCTTATGCCCTGAGCCCTTGGAAGGGAAAGGGTGGTGGTGGGGTGTCTAAATTGACTGGGTCACGCCTAAAGCCATTGGTAGGGAATAGGTAGGGTGTGGGTAACACCAGAAATCAAAGGACCAAAATCAGTATGACAGAAATTAGACTTAATTGGTGGAGAAAAGAATGTTGGGATGAGCTATTCCACCCATCACTCCCTTTGGTGGTCCTTAAAAGAAAGATTTTGGGAGGAAAAGGAAGCTGTCTGACAACTGCTGGCTGGGAGATGGGTGGACCAAAAGAACATAAGAACGGTCAGACTGTTTTCCACCTATGTATTGGTCAGAGTTCGGTTGAGGCTAGGGGTTGTTTGGCATGAGCTGGCACCTGGTCTGCTAGCATCACACAAATATACTCCATTTTGAACACATCGTGTCTATGTATCACTTTACTTGCTGCAGAGAATGGGATATCTTAGGTCTATGAATAGTTTAAATGACCATTCAGTCCAGCCACTATATTCTGGAGGTGCCCTAGCTAAAAGCAAATTATGGAGCAGGGTGGGAAGAAGAAATCAGACCATGTGGCTAGGGATAAGGAACAGATGAAAAGGGTAATAGACCAGAGGTCATAAACAAGGCTATTCAAACATTCCAAAGTACTTGGAAGATGTGTAATTATTTATTAATATTTATTGGGCATCTATCAGCATGGGTGGCCCTGCCTAAGCATAGAGGAAGGCATGGTCCCTTAGTTAAGGATCTTCTAATCTTGGAAATTAGTTCTACTCTCATGAATTCTTCGACAAATATTTGTGCCAATAAATTCGTCAGAGCTAGAGGCACAAATTTCTAGTTTAGAGGCAAACTGCGAAACCTAGTAGAGCCAAGAAAGATACAGCAAGAATGTATAGAATAAATAATAATGAATATTTGACTAAAAAAACCAACAGGTTGATATTTACATTGTTGTAATCCTTCCTGAAGGAGGCAGCATGGTCTGGAGGACAGAGCATGTAACTGCATCAAACTGCCTTAGTTCTAATCATATCTATGACACTGAATCATTGTTGGCCCATGGCAACTCACAAATTCTCTGAGTGGATTCTGCTGTGGGGTGGATAGTTCATTATCTCAGCCATTTACACATGTGCAAAGGGGATGTAAAAACTACCAAATTAGAACAGTACCATTTTATAACTACTATGACTACATGTGACGAAAGACTGGCGAGAATGAGGCTCTCTGTTTCCAGTGAATAAAATGGGGTAATACTATTTCCCTTATTATAAGCATTAATGAATAATGCTTTGAAGATGTAAACTATGTATTGGTGTAAATAATAAAGTATTAAGAAACACTGGAAGAAAATTATATCAACCCCTGGGCCTCGCAACACACAAAGTTAACTTTTCTTTCTGTTCTAAATACATAAATAACATGTTATAAAATACTAAATGCAGGTGTGATTTTCTCCAAGGGTAAGACAACTGAGGGTCATATTATAAAATAAAGAAAAAAGTTTATGGAATTCTTCAGAAAAATCTGTGCTATTTATGTTAGTGAGACACAGTCTGCCTAAAGAACATGTTTAGAATCATAGAATCATAGAATCTCAGGGTTGGAAGGGACCTCAGGAGGTCATCTAGTCCAACCCCCTGCTCAAAGCAGGACCAAACCCAACTAAATCATCCCAGCCAGGGCTTTGTCAAGCCTGACCTTAAAAACCTCTAAGGAAGGAGATTCCACCACCTCCCTAGGTAACCCATTCCATTTCTTCACCACCCTACTAGTGAAAAAGTTTTTCCTAATGTCCAACCTAAACCTCCCCCTCTGCAACTTGAGACCATTACTCCTTGTTCTGTCATCTTCTACCACTGAGAACAGTCTAGATCCATCCTCTTTGGAACCCCCTTTCAGGTAGTTGAAAGCAGCTATCAAATCCCCCCTCATTCTTCTCTTCTGCAGGCTAAACAATCCCAGTTCCCTCAGCCTCTCCTCATAAGTCATGTGCTCCAGCCCCCTAATCATTTTTGTTGCCCTCCGCTGGACTCTCTCCAATTTATCCACATCCTTCTTGTAGTGTGGGGCCCAAAACTGGACACAGTACTCCAGATGAGGCCTCACCAGTGCTGAATAGAGGGGAATGATCACGTCCCTCGATCTGCTGGAAATGCCCCTACTTATACAACCCAAAATACCATTAGCTTTCTTGGCAACAAGGGCACACTGTTGACTCATATTCAGCTTTTCGTCCACCATAACCCCTAGGTCCTTTTCTGCAGAACTGCCGCCCAGCCATTCGGTCCCTAGTCTATAGCAGTGCATGGGATTCTTCCGTCCTAAGTGCAGGACTCTGTACTTGTCCTTGTTGAACCTCATCATATTTCTTTTGGCCCAATCCTCTAATTTGTCTAGGTCCCTCTGTATCCTATCCCTACCCTCCAGCGTATCAACCACTCCTCCCAGTTTAGTTTAATCACTTAGAGTTGGAAAAATAATACTTTTTATGACTTCCAGAGTGAGGTTCAAAACTACTAGTTTAGTACTGCAGAATCTTTAGAAAATGATTGCAGAATTCTGACTTAAACCACTGCAGAATTCTGGCCCCCGATTCAGGAAGGCCTCTCCGCTCAGAAAAACACATGCATTTGTGTTTAAGGCTGATTGAAGTCAATAGGATTTAAGTATATACTTAAGTGCTTTCCTGAATTGGAACTTTGAATTCCTGAACTTTTAAGTTCTTAAAGTGAAACAAAAAGCAAACACGTTCTTGGACTATACATGGACTTGTATTTTCCCTGTGAGGTAGACAGAGAAGGTAACATTTTAGAAATTTGAAGACCCACTAACATGCAATTAAATTGTTTTTGAGTAGTGGCAAAATTATAATTACCTCATCTGGAGCAGTATCAAGTCCCCTTTTTCTGCAAGACTATTTATCTGGTATACCCAGGTGTGCAATATGGCCTTGATTCTGCAAACATGCATATGCTTACAGTCAATCACGTGTGTTTACAGGATTGGAGTCCAAGTTCAGCGCACAAGACATACCTGGTCTGAGCAGAAGCTTGTCCCTTTCTTACATCTGTTATTATGACATCTCCCCATCACTAACTATATGGATTGCCATTTAGGATGCTTAGTGACACCCGCCAATTTTCCTTGCCTTTTTGTTCTCCTGTTAGTCCCACAGTCTAAGTCTCTCTCAATATTGCTCTCAGACACGAAAATTCAAATACCTCCAAGAAAAGAGACATAAATATCTTTCTTGGAATTAAAATGGTTTCATTATTTTATTATAGTATATTAAGGAAATAACCAACCACTGGCAAAGGCTAGAAAAAGAATGAGCAATTCTGAAGTCTAGGCAGAAATAACACAAAATGCAAAGTAGTGAAATGGTTAAAGAAGAAAATTACCTTTGAAACAAACATTTCTTAGGGTATGTCTACACTACAAGACTATTTCGAATCAATTTAATTTGAATTTGTGGAATCGACCGTATGAAGTCGAAGTTGTGTATCCACACTAAATACACTAGTTCGACTGTGTGAGTCCACAGTAACGGGGCCAGTGTCGACTTTGGAAGCGGTGCACTGTGGGAAGCTATCCCACAGTTCCCGCACTCCCCGCTGCCCATTGGAATCCTGGGATTTCCCCCCCAATGCATGCTGGGGGGAAAAATGTGTCGAGGGTGGTTTTGGGTAACTGTCATCATTGAACCGTCAATCACGCCCTCCCTCCCTCCCTCCCTCCCTGAAAGCGCCTGCGGGCAATCTGTTCGTGCACTTTTCTGCTCAGTGACAGCGTGGGCGCCACAGCACTTTGAGCACGGATCCCGCTGCAGTTATGGCCGTTGCCAACTCCTCGCACCTTATCGTCCACCTCTTCCACAGTCAGCTGCTGAGAAATAGGGCTACTTTTCAATGGTGCTGCGAGCACTGGTGGACCATGGGGGACGTTTTACCAACATCAACGTCGGGTGGCCAGGCAAAGTTCATGACGTGCGTGTTTTCAGGAACTCTGGTCTGTTTAGACGCCTGCAGGAAGGTAGTTTCTTCCCGGACCACAAAATAAGTCTTGGGGATGTGCAGATGCCTATAGTGATCGTCGGGGATCCAGCCTACCCGCTAATGCCCTGGCTCGTGAAGCTCTGTGCAGGCGCCTTTCACAGCGACAAGGAACTCTTCAAGTATCAGCGAGCAGCGAGCAGCGTGACCTGTGACTGTTCAGTTTCTTTACAGAGAAGCTGAAGCTGCCCCTGTTTCTTTACCAAGTGACTGTTGACTAGCATCTGCAGTTACATACCCCGCCCACCCCGCTTCCCCAACTTCCAACACACGTTTAAAAATAAAATACATGTTCCACTGTAACTTTACAAAGGTTTCTTTATTGATGACTTTGCGTTACAGGGTTGAAACTGGGACACGGACTGTGCTGGGTAGGGTGTGCAGTGATGTAAAGACCGCCTGTAAACTCGAGGAATGACAGGCTCCTGCTCCCAGAGCGGTCTGCAGTGCCAGACTGGATGTTTCAACGGAGCCTGCCATCCCTCCTTTTTGGGACTCTGTGTGCGGGGGCTATGTGGCCTTTTGGCGGGGGAGGACGGATACAGATTCCTCTGCTGCGTGGCTCTGTGGTCCAGGACAGGGACCGTTGCATGAGATCTGTAACCCCCCTCCCCCGCTACAAAGTCACGTACCCCCCCCCCCACACAGAACCTGCAAACCACCTCCCATACCGACCAGGGTGCGTACTGACTGCAGTGTGTGTGTGACCTGCTGCTGATCCTGCCCCCATGTCTGTACCCTGGTAAAGGTGATTGTCCTGTCAAATTACCAACCCCCTTCCCCCCCTTCAAACATAGTCTCCTCTAAAAGAACATGACGGAAACAGTAATTAACAGAAAAGTATTTTTTATTATCAACTAGACAGTTAGGGGATGAAACTGGGATGGGGGCTTGGGTGAGGCGGGAAGAAAAGGACTTTTCAAAATGTAGGGTATGAGAGCTTTTGGGTACTTGAGCACTCTGCTGGGGTGCAGTGACAGTTTACACGGCCTCTGGCGCCCCTCCTTCTGGTTATTTTGGGTGAGGGGGGTATGGGACTTTGTGGCGGGGGACGGCGGTTGCAGATACACTGCAGGGGGGCTCTGTCCTCCTGCCGGAGGTCCTGCAGAACATGCACAAGGCGCAGAAGCATGTCCATTTGCTCTCTCATTAGTCCAAGCAGCGTTTGAGTCGCCTGCTTGTCTTCCTCACGCCACCTCTCCTCCCGTTCGCTGAGTGAGCGCTGGTACAGAGAGAGGGTCTCCCTCCACTGGCTCTGCTGGTCCGCGTCGTCTCGGGAGCACCCCATAAGTTCAGCGAACATCTCGTCCCGTGTCTTTTTATTTCGCCGCCTAATCTTTGCCAGCCTCTGTGAGGGGGATGCTGTGGCGGGTCTGGAGACAGTCCAAGCTGTGTGATGGGAAAAAGGGAGTGAATTCCTTGCCAAGATAAATTTTTGCGAAGAATGAACACAGTCTAATCTGTCTCTGTGAATTCTGGGTTGAGATCCCAGTGCCTGATGGGGCAAAAACCATTTTCGCGGGTGGTTCTGGGTAAATGTCGTTAGTCATCCCTTCCTCCGGGAAAGCTACAGCAGACAATCATTTCAAGCCCGTTTTCCCTGGATTGCCCTGGCAGACGCCACAGCGTGGAAACCATGGAGCCTGTTTTGCCTTTTGTGCCTGTCACCGTATGCGTACTAGATGCCGCTGACAGAGGCGGTTCAGCAGCGCTACACAGCAGCATGCTTTTGCTTTTGCATGACAGCAGAGATGGTTACCAGCCATATTGTACCATCTACCACACCATAAATTGGTAATAAGATGGGCATGGTTAGCAGTCCTTTTGCACTGCACCATTTGCTGCTGTCATAAGTGCCCCTGGCTGCTCTTAGCCAGGGGCGCAAAAGCCAAAATTGGGAATGACTCCCTGAGTCAATCCCTCCTTTTTGGTATCTAAAAATAGAATCAGTCCTGCCTAGAATATGGGCAAGTGTACTAGAGAACCACTGTATCAGAGAACCAGAGAGCACAGCTGCTCTGTGTCAGATCCTGCATAGATTATGAGCTGTATGCTATTCACAGGGGGTGCTCCTGCAACAACCCCATCTGTTCATTCCATTCTTCCCCAGCCTTCCTGGGCTACCATAGCATTGTCCCCCCACTTGTGTGATGAAGTAAGAAAGAATGCAGGAATAAGACACAGTGACTTGTTAGTGAGAAATGAGTGGAAGGCAGCCTCCAGTTGCTATGATAGTCCAGATAGGACATTAAGGAGTGTGGAGGAGAGGAGCCCAGCATCCTGCTGCTAGTCCAGGGGCAATTGAATCTTTTCTTTACACATGAAGGGTTGGGGGCTGATGAAGCTCAGCCCCCTGTTGCAATGATGACGATGGTTATCAGCCATATTGTACCATCTACCAGGAAAAATTAGGGCCAGGCGCCCTTGATCGACCTAACGGATGGTAGTCTGCATGGTTACTAGTCCTTTTGCACTGCCCCATGTGCCAATAGGCTGATGATGAGGACGGGTACCAATCATTTTGTACCATCAGCCACCCATGGCGGGGGGGGAGCAAGGATGTTGGTGTTCAGTGCTGCACCATCGCGTCTATCTGCAGCATTCAGTAAAGATAGGCTGACATGTAAAAGAGTCAAGAGAGGATTGTTTTCCCTTTCACTTCTGGGGGTGGTTGGGGGGCTGTGTAAATTGCCGAGCTATGCCCTGACCCACCGCGGACACTGTTTTTGACCCGAGAAGCATTTGGAGCTCAGCCAAGAATGCAAATGCTTTTCGGAGACAGCAGGAACTGTGGGATACCTTGCGTCCTCAGTCCCCCCTCGCTCCATGAGCGTCCATTTGATTCTTTGGCTTTCCGTTACGCTCGTCACGCAGCAGCGTGCTGAGTCTCTGCTATGCCGTCTGTCCGGAGATTTTTTAAAAATACTTTGGACCAGGCGTAACATTACAGTAATTCCCCTAATTACATGCAGGAGTCTCCGAGCGAGATCACCCTGAGGACGGTCACTGAAGGAGATAGAGAGCGCATGCTGCGTGAAAGCCAGCACAAACCAGGGCCCTACGCAGCCGTGCTCGGGGAGGCAATGCTCCCTGAGTACCTCATGAAAGCCTGGCGCGGAAAAGTGTGCTACCACGGAGCACCCAATAAGGCAGCTCTCCCCAGGAACCTCCTGCGGAGGCTTTTCGATTACCTCCAGGAGAGCTTCGTGGAGATCTCCCAGGAGGATTTCTGTTCTATCCCCATATATAGAGAGACCTCCTTTTCACATACTTCAGATTCCTGTTGTATTAAGAATAAAAGTTTACATGGTTAAAGCACTTACCGACTGCTCCTTCCCCTGATTCAGGATCCGGGTTAATGGCCGGGGACGGTTGGTAGGGGATCTCCGTGACGGTAATGAAGAGATCCTGGCTGTCGGGGAAACCAGCGTTGTAAGCGCTGTTGCCTGCCTCGTCCTCCAGAAACTCTTCTTCATCTTCCCTGTCCGCGAACATCGCCGAGGAACTGGCCGTCGACACTGTCCCATCGTCAGAGTCCATGGTCACTGGTGGGGCAGTGGTGGCAGGCTCCGTAGCGTCCGTTTGCCGCTTTGTTTTTTTGGTAGCCTTGTCTGGGGTCCTTGATTTTCACGCGGCGCTGCGTTGCATCCCGGCTGTATCCTCTGTCTCTCATGGCTTTGGAGACCTTCTCGTAGGTCTTTGCATTCCGTTATTTGGAGCGCAGCTCCGAAAGCAGAGACTCCTCGCCCCTCACTCCGATCAGATCCAAGAGTTCCCGGTCAGTCTATGCTGGGTCCCTCTTTCTATTCAGAGATTACATGAACTCCTCTGCTGGAGAGCTCTGCATCGCTGCCGGTGCTGCTGAGCTCGCCCCGATGTCCAACCACAAAATGAGATTCTAACTGTCCAGACAGGAAAAGGAATTCAAATTTTCCCGGGACTTTTCCTGTGTGGCTGGTCAGAGCATCCGAGCTCGGACTGCTGTCCAGAGCGTCAACAGAGTGGTGCAGTGTGGGATAGCTCCCGGAGCTAGTAAGTTCGATTTGCATCCACACCTAGCCTAATTCGACATAGCCATGTCGAATTTAGCGCTACTCCCCTCGTCGGGGTGGAGTACCGAATTCGAACTAAAGAGCCCTCTAGGTCGAACTAAATGGCTTCCTGGTGTGGACGGGTGCACGGTTAATTCGAATTAATGCTGCTAAATTCGAATTAAAGTCCTAGTGTAGACCAGGCCTTAGAAAATTATTGTAGGCACAGTAGGGGGTAAATTTTGAATCTGTTGAAGTCAATCAAAGCTTTGGGATTTGGCTTCTCAAAAAGAAAAAGAAAAAAATACAAAAACTTTAAAAAATATTTGGATGGCCTCAGGCATTACTACACAGGCAACTTAGTTCAGTGGATGTTACACTACCCAGGACACCTGGGTTCTATCTCAGCTCTGCCATTGATGTGCTTTGTGACCATGGACAAATCATTTTGCCTTTCTTTCCCTTCCCATCCTCTGCCTGTCTTACCTATTTAGATGGAGGGTTTTTGCAGCTGGAATTTTCTCTTACGATGTGTTTGTACAGTGCCTAGCATGATGGGACCCTGGTCACCGGTGAAGCATCCAAGTGCTACTGTGACATAATGACATAGATACAGGCAAGTCTTATCTTACGCGGGGGTTCCATTCCGTGGTTAGCGCGTAAAGCGAAAACCGCGTATACTCAAAATTACATCCCCAAGCCTTTTAAATGCCGCCCCGGCCCAGCCGCCGGAGCTGTGGGCAGGATTTAAAGGGCTCCACCGCAATTTAAAGTTCCGACAGACCTGTAATGCTTCATTTGTGTTAGCATACACTGACAATAGTCTACATATGAGGGCTCTAAAGAGTGTAAAGATTACATCTGATACACTAGCTATGGAGCAGCCCTCTCCCTGCATATCAATAAATTATGCTTTATTGTGAAGGACCAGATTGCACCATAAATTCCAGGTACGGGTTCCAACATTTCATTTAATAAATGAGTACTGTATGCTGGTGTGTTCAACTTCCTCTCTGTATAGCATCAGCTGGCCCAAATCCTTTCTTTCTCTCTCACTCTCTTTTGCACTACATCTGGCTGTTCCCTTTCCTCCCCATAACATTGCCTCAAACTTTTTGCTCCCTCACTTCCCGCCCTGAAGTTAATGCTTACTTTGATACTAAATTTAGCCCCTAATTGCTCTGTCCAGACTAATATACCCACCTACATTAATAATTTCCCACCCCTACAAAAGAGCAGTGCTCCTTCCTGCCCAACTCATTGCCCAACTACCCACTGAGATAAAATGACCCCCAACTATCTAACACCTAATTCATCATCTCCCACTCTTACCTATGCAGTTGCTATTAATAGTGTCACTCTAGGCTAGGTCACCTGTCAGTACTCAGAAGTCTTTTTGCTATGTATGGCTAATAAAGACAGTAACATTTGTCACCTTTCTACACTTGATAATCCTAACCTTTTATGCATGTGGAGAGATTGCTTTACCATGGACAAATGTGAGAGCTGCATGTGTGCTCCTCACTTTGTCCCTCAGATTAGAAGATTTTGCTGTATTATATTCTCTCAGGTGGATATTGTAGTAAGAGGAGGCCCTAAGATATAAACCTTGGTATCAGAGGCCCAGTATGAGGCCTGAGGCCTGAACTAAAGTAATGGTCAAGACTGTGCTAACATAAAGCAAAGTTAAGCTGTGAGCCAGAGGCAGGCCCTGCTCACAGAAGCTGGCAAGGAAAGGGCTGCTGCTGCAAGAAGATACGTACCTAAAAGGTACTGAACACCAGATATCAGAACATTCACATACTTGCACATTCCACACAGATAATAAAGAACAGGCTGGCCTATCTCAATGACAGAGGCAAAAGTGTAATATGATGGATAGAGTTGTTTTGTTCAAACCAACATGTACAAGCGGAGAGGTGGCACCTTACTACGTAGAGGGGTTGTACCTTGCTATGTAGAGGGGTTGCACCTCATACATCAGGAGTGATGTGTAACTTGTTTGTACCTGTGTATAAGAATGGGGGGAGGGATAGCTTAGTGGTTTGAGTATTAGCCTGCTAAACCCAGGGTTGTGAGTTCAATCCTTGAGGGGGCCACTTAGGGATCTGGGGCAAAAATTGGTCTTGCTAGTGAAGGCAGGGGGTTGGACTTGATGACCTTTCAAGGTCCCTTCCAGTTCTAGGAGATTGGTATATCTCCAATTATTACCTTTTATTCCAGCCAAGGGGGCAGTGGAAAGTCCCGCCACTGACTGAGCTGAGTCCATTGCCAAGAGGCACGTTCTCGTAGTATGTCCTAAATTAGGCTAAGAAACCTACAGGGAACTGCAATTGTCGCAATAAACCTAGTCGATATGACTTTGCATCTTACTAGACTCTGTGGTTATTGGGGGTTCTCGTCAGGTCTGCTGTGTCAGCTATCTTCGAAGAGCTGGGACAGCACACAGAGGGAACACACGCACGCAGCTGAGTGATATCAACATTGGAGAAAGCAGAGCACCACATTGGTAGCACTCTGACAACACTTCTGACAACAGATATTACTGTATGTGTTAGTGTCCCCACCTATGTGAAGATGGGCAATATTACTGGGTGAGTTAGGCTGTCACTTCACTAGGAAAAAAGGTATTTAAGCCATGTTAAAATCCTAATGAAGCAGTTATAGTTTTAACCTATCTACGCTGGTCCAGGGGGGCATGCCTATTGGGAGGATGTGAAGGTTTTCTTTGACCAGGTAATATGGGTTGAAACTACAACTTGCCTTATCTATATTAGAATTCTAACAGGAGTTACCTTAACATGGGTTAAAAATACACCATTACTCCGAGCTCACAAGATCTTACAGTCTCTGGCTTTTTCACTGCAAAAGAGGTTCATTTTACATTGAGATACCTAACTCTAGAAACAAGATCAATGGAGATAAATCATAAGTAGTTTTTAACCTAGATGTAGCTAGTTGAGGTCAACCTACACTGACACCAGGTTACATTAGGTGAAACTATCAATGCTTTGTCTCCACTGGGATTTTACACCATTAAACATCTTTATGTAAAAACACACTTTTTTTTTTGGCAGTGAACATGGTTGCTTAGTTCCTTGTGTGGAGGTGAAGGGTGTGCTACAGGCTGTTCTCCTGTGTGGTGGAGAGAGGGAGAGAAGAGAGTTTTGCTGGGTGTATTTTCATTCAGTGGTTCCCCTGCTGTGGATGTGAGAGTGGTTTTTTTTTTTGTGTGTGAATGCAACAGCTTTATTGGAACAAGGTGCAGTGAAATTTTTATTCAGATGCTAGTAGGAGCAAGTTCAGTTACCGCCCCTTAAACGCAGGACCAAGTGCAGGGTGGATTCTTTCTGAATGTTGTAGTCAGACAGGGTGCGCCCATCTTCCAGCTGCTTTCCAGCAAAGATCAGCCTCTGCTGATCTGGAGGAATGCCTTCTTTGTCTTGGATTTTGGCCTTGACATTCTCAATGGTGTCACTGGGCTCTACTTCTAGGGTAATGGTTTTGCCCGTCAAGGTTTTCACAAAGATCTGCATACCACCTCTGAGGCGCAGGACCAAGTGCAGGGTGGATTCTTTCTGGTGCTGGGCCTGTAACAGTGTTTTCTCTTCTGTGAGGGAGGCAAGGAAGGGGGAGTCTGACAGTCTCTCCGCCTGTGAAACTCGAGGAGAGATAGGCAGGGTGTTGCTGTGTGTGTGTGACAGTCCCGCCCGCTGTCTGAGGCCGGCGGTCCCGCTTACACCGCTCTCCTCTCAACCCCCGATTCCCCGCCAGCCCGGGCCCGCTGCCGGCCAGTTGGCGCACGCGCCCGGGTGATGGAGGGGGGGGCAGGGCCCGGCGGTTGCCGGCTGCGCAGTGCCCAGGCCGCGGGCGGGGGGTGCGCGTGCGCGCCAGGTGCTGTCGCCGGGCTCCGTCCCAGCAGTCGGCCCCGTTGGCTGCCGGTGACAGGCGGAGCCGGCCCCGCTGCTGCTGCTGCCCGGCATGAGGGGGGGCGGCTGCGCCGCGGCCCCCGCTCACTAGCCCGGCCGCGCCGCACCATGCGGCTGTGCGGGGCGCTGCTGAAGAGCCCCATCCCCAAGCAGCTCGAGCACTACTCGCGCTTCTCCCCCTCGCCGCTCTCCATCAAGCAGTTCCTGGACTTCGGTGAGTGGCGCCGCCCCCCGGCGGGGGTGTCGGCCCCGGCTGCCCTCGCAGCAGCCTCCCCCCCCCCGCCCCCCTCGGCTGCTGTCTCTGGTGGGGAGGGGAAACGCGCAGTTGGGGGAGGGGTGGCCCCTGGCGTGGGTGGGTGGGTGGGTGCGGGGATACTCGTCAGGCACATGCCGCACCACGGGGCGGTGGTGCGCCCGGCCCCGCTGCCGCTCAGGAGGCCGCTCCGCCTCTCCCCTTCGCTGGGCCGGGGGCTCAGCCCGCCCAGGTTGGAGGGGCCGCCGCCGCCGTGGGAGGCCGAGCAGGCTCCTGCGGCTACGGCAGCGTTCATGTTTCTCCTCCCACTGGAAAACTTCTGCTCCCGGGAAGCTGCCCAGAGAGCTGCAGGCCCTGGCTTGCCCTCTGCGCGGCGCCTCTCGGGGTAACCCTGCTGGCGGGGAACAGGCTGGAGCTAGGAGTAGCCGAAGGACTCAGTGAAGGGTTGCAGAGGCCTGGCTCAGGATTATTGTGTTGTTACTACAACTGAGGATCCTTGGGAGCTGGAGGGGGCCAGGCTGAGACACCGGCTGTGAGGAGATGGCATACATGAGACAGGGAAGAGAGGGAGGCTACTTTTTCTGTGACTGTATATGGGCTGTCCTCACTGCAGTGCTCTCTGGAGTTAGCTACGCTCCAGTTCACTCCTGTAGAGTTAGCCTCGTTCAAGTGAGAGCAATCACGCTGCAAGCTGTACAGCGTGACTGTATTATCTGCACAGAGTGCTGCATCCTCATTGCATTACTAACTCAAGCATCAGCAGCACTCCCTGGGTGGCCAGCTAGCTTGGATTTAAAGCAACACTTAATTTGAGCTAGAGATTTTTGTGTGTGAGGCCTTATGTCAATGCAGGTGGTTGGTAGCAAATACCCTCTTCTCTTCAATCCCTTGAGACCTGTGAGTGGAGTTGTGCTTTTGACTCCTCTAACTCAGGGTGTAGGGTAACGGGATTTCATTCCTCTTGGTACTCTTTAAAAAGATATGTGTGTATGATTAATTTAAAAATAATCTGCAAAGAATTTTTTAAAATTGGGCTTGTGCTTTCAAACTTCTTCATTTTGTACAATAAAGGTCATTTGAAAGGATTTTTTTCTCTTTGGTTTTTGTATTAGAAGTATGAGGAATGTTGAGTTTGGTCTTCCTTGCTTTTGGTGGTGGACTTCTAGGGCCTTCAGTATGTTGGTTGAAGGTATTTGAATCCTTAGCAAAGCCTTCCTTTTTCCAAAATATTTATTCATGATTGAAATTACATACAAAAAGACAGTTTTAAATAGTCTAATTTAAAATTCCTTCCCCTCTTAGACAACTTCCACTCCCTTGGCTCTTCTGATGTTCTCCAGGTAATTAGTCTTTCAGATATTTTATAGGCTTGATTTCCAATATTAAAAAATAAGGGGAGGATGAGGAAAAACGTTTTAGTCCTTCTTTATACACAATAAAGAAATAAAATAAATCACACAATTTTTCTTTTGCTAATTATCTTTAAAATAGCCCTTCTTGTATCTCTATTAGCAGTTGAAATTTCCTGTGACAGAAATATTAATTATTTGAAGGGAAACTGTCAGGTATCCATAATGGGGTTTGTTTCATTCTGTTCCCATCTAAAATCAATAATGTTTTGTTGGGACTTAAATATTTCTATGTTGTGTGTTTGCAACCCAAACAATCAGTTATTGTTCTAATACAATGGTTCTTTAGCTACTGCTTTTAGACCTTTCTCTGATTCCCCTCTGCAAACAACCCAGAAAGTCAAACTGACCAGTCAGTTTTCATTGTTAGCATGTGTGAGTGAAAAAATAATGAAAGAAGGTGGGTGAGATAATATCTTTTATTGGACCAGCTTCTGTTTGGTGAGAGAAAAAAGCTTTCCAGCTTACACAGAGCTCTTCTTCAGGTCTGGGAAACTAACTCAGGCTATGTCTACACTACAAATTACTTTGGTATAACATGTGTTGCTCAGGGTGGGTTTTGAATAATCCACACCCCTGATTGACGTAAGTTATATTGACCTAAGCGCCAGTGTGGACAGCACTATGTCGGTGGGAGAACTTCTCCCGCCAACATAACTCCTACCTCCACAAGAGGCACCAGCTATTAAGCCGAAGGGAGAACTCTTTCCCATCAGTTTTGGCCATGTCTACACTAGTGATCTTACAGCAACACAGCTGTACCGATGCAGCTGTGCTGCTGTAAGATCGCTTGTGTAGCTGCTCTATGCCAGTGGGAGAGTCCTTCTGTTGAGCGGTGGTAGCTATATAGGCAGGAGAGCATCTCCTGTCAACATAGTGCTGTCCACACCAGCGCTTCTGTGGGTGTAACTTATGTCGCTCAGAGGGGTGTTTTTTCACACCCCTGAGTGACATAAGTTATGCTGACAAAAGGGATAATGTAGACATAGCCTTAGGGCGTCTTCACCAGAAGTGCTACAGTGGTGCAGCTGCTGTTGTGTAGACATAGGGTATGGCTACACTTGCAACTTCAAAGCGCTGCCGCGGGAGCGCTCCCGCGGCAGCGCTTTGAAGTGCAAGTGTGGTCGCAGCGCCAGCACTGGGAGAGAGCGCTCCCAGCACTGCACATACTCCACCTCCCCGTGGGGATTAGCTTGCTCCCAGCGCTGGGGCACTGTTTACACTGGCGCTTTACAGAGCTGTAACTTGCTGCGCTCAGGGATGTGTTTTCACACCCCTGAGTGAGAAAGTTGCAGCGCTGTAAAGCACCAGTGTAGCCAAGGCCATAGTCTGAGTGTTGCTGCTAAATAAAAGGTGACCTGAAGAAGAGCTCTGTGTAAGGGCTTGGCTACACTTGCAAGTTAGATCACATTAAAGCAGCCCCGGGTGCACTAACTCCTGATGTGTCCACACTAGCAAGGCACATAGAGTGCCTGGACTCTGCAGCTGGAGTGCTCCTGGTAATCCACCTCCATGAAAAGCATAAAGCTTGCTGTGCCCTGGCTGAAATGCCCGGGCGTCAGTGTGAATGAGCTGTTGCATTACTGCACTGTGATTGGCCTCTGGAAACGTCCCATAAACCTCTGAAGTCAAGTGGCCACTCGTCTCATTGTTTCGAAATCGGCTACAGGAATGTGGATATGCCCTTTTAAAGCTCTGTTTCTGACAGCTGGCATGCTTATCTGCTCCAGGACAAAGCAACCATTACCATGGAATGCTGCTTGCTTGTGTGTGAGAGAGAGGCTGCGGGGAGGGGGGTCTGCAGCTGTCTGAACTTACAAGACAGCATGCTGACACACACTCAGCCCCCCAAAATACCTACACACAACACACTCCCTGTTACACTCTGCCGCCCCCCATTTGAAAAGCACATTGCAGCCACTTGCACACTGGGATAGCTACAACAATGCACTGCTCTTTGTGGCATTGCAAGAGCTGTTAATGTGGCCACGCCAGTGTGATTGCAGCTGACACGGCAGCGTTTTCCCTGCTGTGGTCTCCAAAGGCTGGTTTAACTCACAGCGCTGTACATCTGCAAGTGTAGCCATGCCCTAAGATTGGAAAGCTTGTCTCTCTCACCAACAGTAGTTGGTCCTTGTCATAGGTTTATTCCCCACTTTGAACTTTAGCGTCCACAAGATGGGGACCTGCATGGACTCCTCTAAACTAAAATCCTAGTTTAGATCTGGTACGCTGCCACCAACTAGAAATTCCAGTGTCTAGTACACTACCTGTTCCCCCAAACTTTCCCTGGGGAACACAGATCCCAACTTCCTTGGATCTTAACACAAAGGGGAAATAATCCATTCCCCCCACCTTCTTCCCCTTCCCCTTGGGAGAGATCACCACAGATTCAAACTCCTTGAATCAAAACAAAGAGGGATTCACTTTTCCCCCCTCCCCTTCCCCTGAAAATCCAAACAAGGGAAGAAATCAATCAGGTTCTAAAAGAAAAGATTTTATTAAAAGAAAGAAAAAAAGTACACTATCTCTGTATTACCAGGATGAAAAATACAGGGTCTAACTTAGAAGCCTGGAGAGGCTTTTCCCCCGCCCCCTTCTTCCTCAGAATAATCAAAGTAACAGCAAACAGAAATAAAGATATTTCTTCAGCAAACACACAATTGCAAATGTAGAAATCAATTATAAGACTAAACCGCCTTCTAATACTCACTATACTGAATAGAAGAAAATATTTCAGGAAACCTTGGAGAACTTGAAGAATATATCTGGCCTCTCTTAAATCCAAAGAGAGAATGGCAATCCAAACAAAGGACACAGACAAAGCCTTCCCTCCACAGAGATTTGAAATTATCTTGTCCCTTGATTGATCCTCTGGTCAGGTGTTCATCAGGTTACTGAGCTTGTTAACCCTTTACAGGTAAAAGAGACTTTAACCCTTAACTATCTGTTTATGACAGTCCTGTAAAAAGATATTACCTTACCCACGGGGTGAAAACATTATCTAAGTAATTCACCTTGAATGGTCCTTTGAAAGGTGTGGTAAGTGGCCCCTTAACACCCATCCAGTCACAGGGGGGAAAGGTTATGAGTGGGTTACAGATTGTAATAAGCCATAAATCCACTGTTTCTATTCAGTCCATACTTTTTAGTATCTAGCAAAGTTTATGAATTTAAGCTTGATGCATTTAGGGGGGAGGGATAGCTCAGTGGTTTGAGCATTGGCCTGCTAAACCCAGGATTGTGAGTTCAATCCTTGAGGGGGCCACTTAGGGATTTGGGGCAAAAATTGGTCCTGCTAGTGAAGGCAGGGGGCTGGACTCAATGACCTTTCAAGGTCCCTTCCAGTTCTAGGAGATTGGTATGTCTCCAATTATAAATATATATATATATACATACACATATAAAAAAGCTCCCAATCATGTCTTTTGAAAGTGTTGTGCAGATTTCCTTTGAGGATGAGGCCTTATAGGTCAGATGCGGAGTCGTTGCTTTGTGAAAAGTGTTTACACACCACTGATGTGGTGTTTTTATCTTTTATCTTTTTCCTGTGAGAGTTCACTTGTACTCACCCACCTTGTCTCTCTAAGGCCCTGTCTACACTGCCACTTTACAGAACTGCAACTTTCTTGCTCAGGGGTGTGAAAAAACACCCCCCTGAGTGCTGCAAGTTTCAGCACTGTGAAGTAGCAGTGCATGGACAGTGCTGGGAGCTACTCCCTTTGTGGGGGTGGTTTTTTTTTTTTTTTACAGCATTGGGAGAGCTCTCTCCCAGCACTGGTGCCGTGACTACACAGCCACATTAAAGCTAAAATCCTGGGACCAACACAGCTACAACACTGCATGCAAAAATAGTGGAAGTTAGACTTTGAAAGTACTACCCTTTCTAATGTATAACATTAACTTTTTGGTTAAAATAACAGTTTTTAACCTGATGGTGTCCTGTGTCCATTTGTGAATTTTGTGTTAAATGTATTTTCCCCTATGGTTTTTTAAAATGTTGTTCTTCGAGTGTTTGTCTTTGCCCAGATCTACTCTATAAACTTATGTTGGTATAACTGTGTTGCTCAGGGGTGTAGACACCCCTGAGCAACGCAGTTATATCAGCCTAACTCCTGGCGTAGACAACTACGTCGATGGGAGGGCTTCTCTTGTTGACATAGCTACCGCCTCTGAGGGAGGCGGAGTATCTACGATGAAGCTTAAGGATAGAAGCTCTTGTCAGCGTAGGTAGCATCCTCACTAAGTGCCACTGCAGCTCTGTAAGTGTAGACAAGTCCATTATGTGTTTCACTTCTGGTGTGCATGAACCTAGTGTGCTGGAGATCAGAACACTTTAACTAGCAGTATCCACCTGTTCTCTTCATGCGCTTGAGGGGGCCCCTCAACTGAAGGTTTAAAGAGGACTGAGCGACCGACCAACCAACCCTCAGTTTCTCCTTGTCTCCTGTGGAGCCAGCTAGCTGTCACTTGCACTTGTGCTCCTCTTTACTCTTTTAGTAACTTTTATTGTAAATAGTTAATAGCGTGGTGTGCAGCTATTAGTATTCAAGAGTATACCGTGTTCTCTCACCCTTCAGTGATTAAGTTTTTTAAAGGATTTAGTAGGGCATTCCTTCTAGCATTGTAAATCTCCCCTCACCCAGTATGGGGCCTTAGTGTGATACTTACTTGGATGGGTCTTCCATTTAAACCAGTGTTTCCCAAACTTGGGATGCTGCTTATGTAGGGAAAGCCCCTGGTGGGCTGGGCCAGTTTCTTTATTTGCCGCATCCGCAGGTCTGGCCGATCGCGGCTCCCAGTGGCTGCGGTTTGCTGCTCCAGGCCAATGGGAGCTGCAGGAAGTGCGGCCAATACAATCATGGCTATTGTAGAGCTCAGTCAAGAAAAATAAGTTATCAAAAACCCATAATTAAGTAATTTGGAGCTATTAGGCTAGAACTTAGCTTGGCCAGTTACCCTAATATTTCCTTGGTTAGGGGTATAGTTCAGCATTAACACATTTGTGAGATGGATTCTGCAGCTATAAGGTTAAATTTAAATGTATCTTAAAAAGTAGGGATCAGACTTTCCCCTCCTATTTAAAATGACAATATATAAAAATTCAAATATCAAATAGCCACTACTTGGCTGGCAGAGGAGGGGTGGGGAACGAACTCATCCAAATAATCAATGTCCTGTGGCTAACGGCTATGGCTACACTACAGCTTAAGTTGACATAAGTTATGTCACTCAGGGGTATGAATTAGCCACCCCCCCCAAGAGACATAATTTATGGTGACTTAAGCGCTGGTGTGGACTGTGCTATGTCGGTGGGAGAGCTACCGCCACTCATGGGAGCTGGCGTAATTAAGCTGACGGGAGAGCTCTCTCCTCTAGTGGCTACACTAGAGAGCTTACAGTGGCCCAGCTGCAGCGATGCTCAATTATTTGATTTTGGTGTTAGCAATGTGTGCAATGTTGGGGTTCCAGGTGCATGGCATCCGTGAATCAGGACCTATGTTTGTAATGTGCAAAAGAGCTAGCAATGAGTGGGAAAGCAGACTGTAGATTTGTAGCAGTCCGTTAAGATATAAAGCCTTGGGGGTTGGATTCTCAGACTTCTTCAAATGTCTTAATAGATGAGATTTCCACGTCTTAATATGGGAGGGTCTCATGGTCCTCCTTCCCTTTCCATTTCTGTGGCAATTACAGCAGTTGTCACAGAAAAGTAATATTCATAGATTCAAGGCCAGAACAGATCATTGTGATCTAGCCCAGTGGTTCTCAAACTTTAACAACTTGTAAACACCTTTCACTAAAATGTCAAGTCTTGCAAACCCGCTCCTGAAAATGAATATTTCCAGGGATTTTCTCCTTTACTTGATTATAAATTATAAAAAGCAGTGATCTTGGAAATATAAAATTTGTTTTTATGACATGCTTATTACACACTATTATTATTTGTCATTATAATTCTTTTATTACATTATGTAAACGGCAACACTCTTCCAAGATCTCACTTTTGTAGCTTGTATCACTTTGAATAAGCCTGTTTATAAGACAAGGCTCTTACGTTTCATCAAGGAGTATCAGATGTGAAACCTCATGAAGGTATTTAAGAAGCCAACTCCAATTGTTCCTCCTACATAAGCTTTCAGGTCTTGAGCAGTGCAGGCAAACAACACACATTACAACAAAGCTTAAACTTGTTCTTCATAATAATTTAAAAAACAGCAAAAAATATCCACCTCCCTTCCCATTTCTTATAACAAGTCATGAAGTTTAAATCTCCTCAGTGTGATAGATATGCTTGCTTTGATCTGCTTAGCTCTCGGAAGTCCAAGGGGTCCGTCCTGCTGGCCGCATGTTACCCAGAGTTCCTAGGGACAGCTCTGTCCACCATTAGGGAATTTTTCCCAAGAACCCCCTGTAACATTTCATGAACCCCAGTTTGGGAACCGCTGATCTAATCTGCCCTCCTATATAACACAAGCCACAGAACCTCCCCAAAACAATACAGAGAACATCTTTTAGAAAAACATCCATTCTTTATTTTAAAATGGTCAATTATAGATAAGGCTACTTTTTAGTCATGGGTATTTTTAGTAAAAGTCAGTCATGGCCCTGTGACCTGTTCATGACTTTTACTAAAAATACCTGTGATTAAATCTTACCTACTGGGAGGGGACAGCTCCTGAGGGATGCTGCTCCTGGAAGGGGAGGGGGGAAAGAGAGGCAGAGCAGGGCCCCCTGCCACTGCTGGGGGGCCGGCCCAGGATGCTGCTGTTGGTCCTGGACCGCGGTTGGCTCCGGGGCCTCACCACTGCTGGGATGGCCCTGGGGTCAGCTGCAACTGCGACTGCAAAATTCATGGAGGTCATGGAAAGTCACAGAAGCTGTGACTTCTGTGATCTCCGTGAATGACTCGCGGCCTTAGTTATAGAGAATCCACCACTACCCTTGGTAAATTGTACCAGTGGTTAATTACTCTCACTGTTAAAAATGTATGCCTTATTTCCTGTTTGAATTTGTTTAGCTTCAACTTCCAGCCATTGGATCATGTTATATCTTTGTCTGCTAGATTGAAGAGCCCATTATTAAATATGTGTTCCCCATGTAGGTACTTAGAGTATAATTAAACCCCTTCACTCTCTTTAGTACATTCAATAGACTGAGCCCCCTGAGTCTGTCACTACAAGGTAGGTTTTCCTCTCTGAACCCTGTCCAATTTTTCAACCTATTTCTTCAATTGTGGATACTGGAACTGGACACAGTGTTCCAGCTGTGGTCGCAGAAATGCCAAATATAGAAGTACGATACCCTCTCCACTTCTACTTGAGATTCCTGTATTTGTACATCCAAGGATTGCATTAGCCCTTTTGGCTACAGCATTATACTGGGAGCTCATGTTCAGCTGATTATCCACTACAACCCCCAAATCTTTTTAGAATCACCGCTTCAAAGTATAGAGTCCCCCATACTGTAAGTATAGCCTATGTTCTTTGTTCCTAGATGTATATACATTTACATTTATTCATATCAAAACATGAATTGTTTGCTTGTGCCCAGTTTACAAAATGATCCAGATTGCTCTATATCAATACCTCTTCTTTTCATTATTTATCACTCCTCCCAATTTTTGTGTCATCTGCAGACTTTATCAGTGATTCCAGGTCATACCGTAGATAAAAATGCTAAATAAATCCCTGTTGGACACTACTAGAAATACACCCATTCCATGATGATTCTTGTTTAGTTACATTTTGAGACCTATCAATTAGCCAGTTCTTAATCCATTTAATGTGAGCCATGTTAACTTTATATTCTAGTTTTTTAATCAAAGTGTCGTGCTGTACTAAGTCAAATGCCCTACAGAAGTTTAAGTATATTACATCAACACTATTACCTTTATCAACCAAATTTATAATCTCTTAAAAAAGAAAGTTTGGCAGGATCTGTTTTCCATAAACCCATGTTGATTGGCATTAATTTTATTATTAATCAAGTCCTGTATTAGCCATTCCATTATCTTGCCTGAGATTGATATCAGACTGACAGGCCTATAATTACCTGGGTCATCCCATTTACCCTTTTTTTTTAAATATTGTCACAACATAGCTTTCTTCCAGTCTGTTGGAACGTCCCCAGTGTGCCAAGACTTACTGAAAATCGTCATTAATGGTCTTCATTAGCCAGCTCTTTTAGAACTCTTGGGTGCAAGTTATCTGGACCTGCTTATTTAAAAATGTCTAACCTTAATAGCTGATATTTAACATCCTCCTGAGATACCAGTGGAATGGGAAGAGTGTTATATTATATGATTACATCTACTTTTTTCCAAAATATAGAACATAGATGTTTATTGAACACTTTTGCCTTTTCTGCATTACTATTGATAATTCTTCCATTTCATTCTAGTAGTGGACCAATACCATTGTTAAGATTCTTTTTTATATCTAACATACATTTAAAAACTCCTTCATATTGTCCTTAACTCTGCTGGCCATAGTCTTTCCCTTTTGTCCCTTTGCTTCCGTTATCAATTTTCCACATTTCCTAGCTTCTGACTTATCTTTATTACTGTCAGCTTCCCCTCTTTTCCATTTGTTAATTTTTTTTATGTTTTATAGCTGCCTTCACTTCCCCTCTAAACCAGATCTGTTTTTTTGTTTGTTTGTTTGTTTTTTGACCAATAAAGCCGCTGCCTTCAGTTGTGGCTTTTTGGGTATCTAATAAAGTATTCTTAAACATTCCTAATTATTTTTCACATTTCTCTAACTAAATTCTTCCTTCCAGCTGAAAGGTCATAATTGTTTTCAGCTATATGAAATTGGCCCTTTGAAAGCACCAAGTATGTTGGAACTAATTTCCTAATAAGTTTTTAAGGTATATCATGACTCAGTTTCCACACAAGCATTCCTTTATTAGTCCAAATGCCACTTGTTGCTTACATTCAAAACACAGATCTAAGCATATACATGCCTATATTCCATATCCTAGCAACATTACAGTTATAAGCATTGGCCAAAATATTTACAACAGGATCAGGTGTGGGAGGTAGGTTCCTATTGTAGTGTGACTCAAGGAGGGAGAGGGAGTTGAGGAAAGTTCTGACAAAAAAACATAGGAAATCTTGGCTTTTTTTCTTCACTGTAACAAACAACTGATGTCATTGCTGGTAAATGAACCTTAGCTAAGGCCAGATGAAATCCTGTTCTTTGCCCTGATCAAGACAAGATTAATGACTGGGCCTCTTTCTCCAAGGCTTTCTTATCTTATTTTACCATATTTCTTCCTAACTAGAGAACTAAGCATTTCTTTATAATAAACTAAACAAACCAAATATTTACTGTACCTGTTACCTAATAAACCAGGGATCGGCAACCTTTGGCACGCGGCCCATCAGGGAAATCCACTGGCGGGCCGGGCTGGCTTGTTTACCTGCAGCGTCCGCAGGTTTGGCCAATTGCTGCTCCCACTGGCTGTGGTTCGCTGTTCCAGGCCAATAGGGGCTGCCTAAAATGGCGCAGGCCGAGGGATGTGCTGGCCATCACTTCCTGCAGCTCTCAGTGGCCTGGATTGGAGAACCGCGACCAGTGGGAGCTGCAATCAGCCGAACCTGCGGGCACTACAGGTAAACAAACCGTCCTGGCTCACCAGCGGATTTCCTTGATGGGCCGCATGCAAAAGGCTGCTGATCCCTGTAATAAACCATATTTCCTGTAGTTCTATGACCTCATCCCTAACCTTAAATAATATAATACTGGTATTTCAAGAGTCTCTACAAGTTTAACACAAACAATCCTCCAAAAAGAAGGAAATAGTAAGAAAGGTCACATGCTTTTGGCCTATTACTCATGCTAATATCTAAACTCAATTTAAAACCATAGTCTACTCAGGAGCAGCAGATGAGAAACTTCTGTGTTTGTGATGAGAGGAGAAAAATTGTAAGAGGGAAAGGGAAGAGGGATCATGTTGTATTTTGTCAATTTTCTCTTGGAGGAAACTGCCAAGAGACCCTGTGTAGAGAGAAAGGAAGAGGGCAGGGGTTGAGGAGTGAGCTAAAGCTGGCAAAAAGGCAGCTGGGATTGTGGACATGGGATTCAATAAATTGGAAACGCAGAATTGGTTAGCTAGAAAGATGGCAAAAGTGGAGAAGAGGAGAATAAATTCATTGTGGAGGAAGTCAAGTTGGTCGTGGGATTTCTGCTAGAGATGTTCCACAACACAAGCGGAGGATGAGAGGAGGCAGATGTTGCTAGTAAGACCCAATCTTTCCTACTCCCAGAGCACCATCTTTGATTCTTAAAATCTTATAGAGCAGGGGTCAGCAACCTATGGCATGTGTGCCAAAGACGGCACATGAACCGATTTTTAATGGCACGCTGCTGCCTGCCGGAGTCCCGTGAACACACAGCTAGTGAGGGACAGAGCCCGTGCTCCCTGAGAGAGGAGCCGCCTCAGCGGCCTGCCCATGGGCTCCCGCATTCCCTCACCCGGCGAGGAGCCCTGCCTGGGTGCGCGGAGGGGCCCACTCACCTTGGCCGCCTTGGTATAGCTGGCCATGGTGGATTGGCGGTGTGCCACGGGAGCGGGTTCGCTGCCGGACCTGGTCCCGACTCCCGGTGGCAGGAAGCAGGAGCGGTGGAGGTGGGAGAGGCCGGTGGCGGCAGCAGCACCGGCTGCTGAGCGTCCCCAGGAGGAGGTGCCCGGCCGCGGCCATGGATCGGTACCTGCTGTTTGTGAGCTAGGAGGAGCGGAGAGCCCCACGGCCGGCAGCGCTGAGCACGTAGCAGGTGCAGGCGAGCGGGAATCAGTGGTGGCCAGAGAGCCCTGGGGCGAGGCGCTTGCATATCGCGGGGGTTATGCGCCGCCCGAAGAGGCTCCTCCAGACACAGCCAGAGGGGACTCTCTCGCCGGGGGATGATAGTTGCACTCGTGCGGTGCAGGGCCCCGAGTGGGTGAGCTGGCTGGGGGCCGCAGGAGTGGGGGGAGCTCTGACCCCCCCTCACACACATCCAGCCCTCTGCCCTGACCGCACGCGCGCACACACACACACACACACACACCCCCACACACACCCACCTCTGCCCTGAGCCCCGCAGCCCTGCACACCCCCCAGGCCCGTGTCCAGAGCCCTGTACCCCCCTCATACACACCCAGCCCTCTGCTTGACTCCTTCACACACCCCCCCACGACCCCAGCCCTGACTCTGGCACCCCCACACATACCCCACCCCCACCCTAGCACCAAACGGGAGCTCCTGCACCCCCCCATTCCTATCTGCACCCCTCGCACCAAATGGGAGCTGCCCAGGTAAGTGCCCCACACCCAAACCTCCTGCCCCAACCCTGAGCCCCCTCCCTTATTCTAGCTCCTGGCCAGACCCTTCACCCCCAGCCCTGTGCTCAATGCACTCCCACCCTCAGCTCAGTGCAGACAGAGGAAGAGAATGGGCCTGAACCAGGGAGAAGGTAGGTACCCACTGTATGTGGGCAGGGCCGGGGACCTCAGACTGGCAGCTGGCTGGTCGGAGCCCCTGAGCGGCAGCAGGCTGAGCTGCTCAGCCCACTGCCGGTCTGGGATCCCAGCTGCTGGCCCCACACAGCCCGCTGCTGGTCTGGGGTTCTGGCTGCTGGACCCTCGCCAGCTGGGGTCCCGGCTGCAGGCCTCACTCAGCCCGCTGCCAGCCTAGGTGAACAGAACCCCAGACCAGCAGGCTGGTGGCATAAGATCAACATTTTAATTTAATTTTAAATGAAGCTTCTTAAACATTTTGAAAACCTTATTTATTTTACAATACAACACTAGTTTAGTTATATAATATATAGACTTATAGAGAGAGACCTTCTAAAAAACATTAAAATGTATTGCCGGCACACGAAACCTTAAATTAAAGTGAATAAATGAAGACTCGGCACACCACTGCTGAAAGGTTGCCGACCCCCGTTATAGAGCAAGCCTAAGCTTCAGTCCAAGTTTCATTGTGCTTTCTTATGGCTATTTTATTCCACTCAGAAAGAGTGCCCCATCACAGGATAATACTTCATTAGTTATGGGTAAGGCTATGCCGAGACCTCTGCCTATCATGCTGACTGGTATTACCTCACTGTTTCCTTGTACTCCCCTGTCAATCTGTCTGTATCCATCTATTGTCTCATCTTATACTTAGATTGTAATCTCTCTTGGGCAGAGACCATCCTTTTGGTCTATATTTGTACAGTGCCTAGCTCATTGGGGTCTATGACTGGGGATTCTAGGTGCTATGGCAATACAAATAATTAACAATGATAATATATTAATCCCCAACTCCTAGATAGGAAGTGTGTTCTTAATTCACACTGATGTTTTGTCTATAATCAAACTGTAACTCTTTCACTGAACTTGGTTTAAAAGGTAGCTTTTTGCTTGGTGGCTGGATAATATACGTGCAGAAGAAATAAATATTTGTGCACACAAACAGCTAGCGTGAATAAGGCATTGCCTGTTGCATTTTTTTTTATCATCCTTGGCATATGTGGCACTGGAAAATAAAAAGGCAAGCCTCTTTGTCCTGAAGATTGGATATTCTAATCCTATTATGGGGTCTAACTTTTCTCTTTACCCTCCCACCTTCATCCATTTATGAAGTAGCTGTAGTCATTTGGGGAGATTCATACATCCTTTTATTGGATACAATACAATCTCCAATTTTTTTTTTGTGAACTAAGACACTCTTGAAACCTGGTATTTTTCTCTTTGTGATGTTGTCTGCAATGGAAATACTAACTAATTTTAAGCTAATTTCATTGTGATCTAAATAAAGTGATGTATTTTGAATGCCTGTAGTCTCTAGCGGAATTAGTAATATGAGGGGAGGGATAGCTCAGTGGTTTGAGCATTGGCCTGCTAAACCCAGGGTTGTGAGTTCAATCCTTGAGGAGGCGATTTGGGGATTGGTCCTGCTTTGAGCAGGGGATTGGACTAGATGACCTCCTGAGGTCCCTTCCAATCCTGATATTCTATGAGCAGGGCTCAAAAACCTGCCAAGCCAGCTGAGTTAATTTGGGATGAGGAGCTGCTGCATTTCTCAGGGTAAGGGGAGAGCTGGCAATCAATGCAACTGGAACTGGTGCTGAGAACAACCAGAACCACTTCTCTTTTTACTGGAGGAGTAGGGCAGTGAGGATCAGAACCAGGTGCAGTAGCTATGTGGTAGAGAGTCCCTTAATGTTTGGAGCTTGCGGTAGCAACTGTCACACACCTCCTTCCTCTCTCCCTGCCTCAAAGCAGGCTGGGAAGAGGAATGAGATTGAAGGGTGGGGTGTGTAAACATAGGCGCCGACTGCATGGGTGCGCCGGTGCTGGAGCACCCATAGGGAAAAATTAGTGGGTGCTCTGGTTAAAGTACTATTTGGTCTTATTGTTCTTTCTTTCAAATGGAATTAAACAAAACTTTGTTGCTTCGTGAAGAGCACTTGGAAGTAATCAGAGAAGATGAATGTATATAATTTGGACATCAGCACATTCGATTTACCTGCAACTCCAACAAACACTTGAATTTTGTTATGGCACCATAGATTTGCTCAGGAAATAATACTCTTGGAGGGTAAAATGTTTCTGTAAACATTGTATGTAGGTGGTACCTTGACCACTTGAGAAAACTCAATCATTAGCTAGTGAAGGGCTACGTAGATCTGCCATTTGGAAGTAAATTATGCAGGTTCCAGTGAAACTGGTATACACCCAAGTTCTCAGGTTTCCAATTCAGAAAAAAGTTAGAAAACACAACCAGAAAGTGTTTTTTAAATAATTTTTAATTACTATTGTAAATGTCATTTTAGCTAGAAGTGAGCAGGCTGAAGTCAGTTCTACGACATAGATTCCAGTGGATTTCACACAGATGCCAGTGGAGTTGTACCTTTTTACACCAGAACTGAATTTGTTACAGAAAGTTTATAGCTATTACATTTTGTAGCTAGCTAGTATTAATCTTTGTTTTGCTTTCACTTGTTCCCCACACACCTAATAAAGTGTATAATCTTATATAAAAATCCAGACTCTTTTGGGGAACCGCAGCCAGTGGGAGCTGCAATCGGCCAAACCTGTGCACGCGGCAGGTAAACAAACCGGTCCGGCCCGCCAGGGGCTTTCCCTGAACAAGCAGCGGCCCTAGTTTGAGAACCACTGTTCTAAAGGAAATGCATTGTGTTTTGTTGCCAAGTGTGATGAAGAGAATCCAGAACATAGCCAAAACAAGCTGCCCTGCTTATCTTGTGCATGTATAAAATCTAGATTCCTTCCCCCCCCCAGCAAATCTCTCTTTCAAATCCCCTCTGTGCAGCAAATGTGTTTATCAAGTTGCTCAGTAGGAATTTTGATTGAGACACTATAAGTACCTGGAATGAGGGGACATTTTAAGAACGGAAGTGCTGAATTAACAACACTGTTATCTCACCACTCTACATTCTCCTACAGGAGCTGCAACAGTCATGCAAACCATTTACTAATTCCTCAGTAAGGATCTCTGCACAGTGTTTTATGCAGGGATCTGTAAAAACACATTTAATATGTTTCAGAGTAGCAGCAGTGTAGTCTTGAAATCTTTTTTTCTAAAGCAGATTCTTGAATATGTTAGGTTGACTACATATGAAATGGTATTTAAAATCTTTATAAAACTGACACTTCTGGACTAAAAAGCTGCTGAAAGAATGTTCTC
This sequence comes from Mauremys mutica, assembly GCF_020497125.1. Classification (NCBI taxonomy): domain Eukaryota; kingdom Metazoa; phylum Chordata; order Testudines; family Geoemydidae; genus Mauremys; species Mauremys mutica. Next base: position 221,429,408 of record NC_059072.1, on the reverse strand, counting down.
CCTCCAAAAAAAATTCATTTTTTTTAGTGGGCTCTTAAAATTTTTGTCTGGTATACATAAAATCTGACCTTTTATTAAGAGTGTTGAGGATAACTCACTTGTATTCACTTGCATACCAACTAGTTACGCCCTTATAAAATAGACATAGATGAAAAAGGTTAAAGCTAAAAATAATTTAAAAAAATAGTTGAAATGTCTAACTAAATAATGTCCTGGCCTCTGACTGGGTCAGAAGACTTAGGACTTCTATACTGAGTTATAGCTGGTGAAGTGAGGCACAGATGCTGGCTGGGGAGCAAACGTGGTTTTATACCACTTACCTGAGCTTCAGATTTTGGGCAGCTTAATGGGCCAAAATGTGTCCGGTGTAAGTTAAAGTAGCCAGCGGGGTTCAGTGTTTTTAAAGAGTGAGTAACTTTAAAAGAGAAGTCTTGAACCAACAACTTTAGATGTTACAGTTCCATTGTGCTTAATCAGTAGACATGTGACTAAAACTTGAGGGGTTCTCAGTACTTAACTATTTGTCACCAAAAAAACCCACCACCAAGATGGAAGAGTGTTATCACCATGGGGAACCAGAATCAGTCAGTATGAGAAAGGTGTATGCTTCTTCAGCAGACTGCATTCTACTGAAGAGGAGGAGATTGATTAATACAAATACATTATTCAGTACATTGGAATCTGTTTGTTGTTCTGTGGAAAAACGTCAGGTTTCACTTTACTTGTGCTTGTTAAGTTAGAAATATGTAGAAATATGTGAATTATATATGTAAATATAATGTAACTCAGCTTATGACTAAAAATCTTGCTCATTAAGGAACACGTTTAATAATATTTCAAAGAAGGTACATCCATCACTTAGAGAAAATAAAATCCCATTAAGAGTTTGAGGTTAACTCACTTGTATTCACTTGAATACAAACTAGTTAAGCTTCTACAAAATAAACATAGATGAAAAGGTGAAAGCTAAAAATAAATTTTAAAATACAGACAAGAATTAAAAATAAAAAGGGAAGAGTTTAAATTTATAAATAAAAAAAATAAAGTAAAAATAAAATATCTGAAGAATGAAAAAGCCAGGGTTAAAATACCAAACAAGAAATGTGAGGCTAGGATTAATAACCTACAGTTGAGGCAATGGTGGCTAGGTATGGATTTTAATACCAAAGTAAGAATTTGGTACAGATCATGGTATTACTTCTTTAATTTATTTTGGGAAAAAGCACTAACAAGCCATGTACCAGCTGTCCTAACTCCCTACTTGAATATTTTTGTACTCTTTTCCTCCCTTAGTATCAGATTCAGCACTTGTCTGTGCACAAGCACAAGACTCTATGGATCCCATAGCTTTTGAGCTCCTAAATCTGAGGCTTTTTTCCTTTTAGGTCCCATTTCTGCAAACAGTTAAGCTCTTTACTCATCTGAGTTAGAGCTGGATGGGAAACGGTTCTTCTGTCCTGCAAAACTTTGAGATTTCAAAAATCTTTCCCATTCTGCATTGGGAGATTGGGGTGAGGGGGAGAGAGAGAGAATCTGCCCATCCAATAGCCTTATGGTCAGGATACTCACTGGGGATGTGGGAATCCCAGGTTCAAGTCCATGCTCCCACATCCCAGGTATGTGCCCTAATCACCAGGCTATAGAGTCATTCTCTCTTTTGCCCAGTGAATGACCCTATCCCAGATGTAACCTGGTAGTTCAGGTATTCATCTGGGATAAGGCAGAATGGCAGAGCTGGGACTTGAACCTGGGCCTGTTGGCTATTCTAGAGACTCTCTCACCACAATTTCCCTCTTCGACCTCAGAAACTTTCTGCAAAAGGTTTGTGTTGATGAATTGGTATTGTCCAATGCAAAAGCTGGTTTGAAAAATTCCCAACCACTCTGTCAGTAGTTCCACTTACGTTGTGGGAACTACTCAAGTGAATAAAGTTACTCACTAATTTTTTTTTAGGATGCAGCCCTTCTTTTATCCGTAATAGTGACTTTCAGATTCTGTTCTGTTTTTTCTTCAAACCGATTTCTACTTATCACACTTGAGCAAAATTTGATATCTTGTAATTTAGCATCTTCAGGGCAGGAATTCATGACTCCTCATTGCTATACATGCTTTTTAATTTCATATAATTTAACAAGACAACATAAAGCTGTATTTGTGATGTATTACTTGAAGTAGGAAAACAGCAGGCTGTTGAGTAGTAATTTATAACAAGAGCTATGTTTATGGTACCATGTGGCTTACCTTTCTATACCATTGTAATTTGTTACCGCTTGAAATCTGCGAAGTCTTCAACTCTTTTACAAAATTTAATTAAAAAATGTTTAAAAAACCACATTTTGGGAAAATATAAAGTATGATCACTGTTGTCCCTCATGTTTAAAATATTTCCTCCCAATGCCTGCCTTTTTCTTTGTTGCACATCCCTTTCCTCTGCTATTTCTTTCTTTCATGCAGAATCTTAAAAGCATGGTAGTATGTCTTTATTATATTTTATACATCTATATTATAGTGTAGTGCCTTGGAAAAGGCTGCTTTATAAATGCTTTATAAATTTAGGGTCAGATTCCAATCTTAACCACACCAATGTAATTTCAAAGTTAGTTTGTTGGTGCTCATAGAGTTAATCCATATTTACACCAGAATAACAGGTACTAAAATCTGACCTGAAGTATGTGTATTGACTAAACTGTAGAGATAAAAATAAAACCATAAAAACACTTCATACTTGTAGGAGACAGGACATATACTTTTTGAAAGAAAAAATTGATCAGTATAACAAAAAGTTTGAAGACACTACAATAAGTTCAGAAATTTCATTTTCAAAGGTTGGTTTTAGTTTGAACATGTTAAAAAGGTTGTGAAATTTAATAAATGATGGTTCCTGGGAAGCACGTTGGGCAATCTTAATTGTGAAAAGTGCTTAATATCTGTATGAAGAAGTAATTCCCTAAAATAATGGACCATATCCTACCCTCTGCTTCACAGAATTGAAGGTAACAAAATATGCTCTAAATTAGGGGCTAGATCCATGGTGAGGAAAGATTAATGGCTCAGCTGTGTTTTTCCATTGCCCCCAGACTTAGGGCAGGTCTATACTACAGCCGGAATTGACACTCTGGGATTGATCCATCGGCGGTTGGTTTAGCGGGTCTAGTGAAGACCTGCCAAATTGACAGCAGATCGCTCTCCAGTCAACCCTTGTACTCTACCCCCGACGAAAACAGTAAGGTAAGTTGACGGGAGATTTTCTCCTGTTGACCCGCCCCTCAGTAACTCGACCTAAAGTACATCGACTCCAGCTACGTTATTCATGTAGCTGGAGTTGCATAGTGTAGATCGACTTACTGCGGTAGTGTAGACATAGCCCAAGCGGGATGTCCTTTTTGCAGCTCCCGATGGGAAAAGGAACTGCTAAGAAGCAACCCCTGGACATGGCATGCTTCCTGCATGTGTGTGTGGATTTCAGTCTGGAAAAACACCCACAGTTGGTGCTGGTCAGATGAGCAGTAATTCCTCTTTTCTCTTTCCCTACCTTCCCATTCCCTTTTGAGGATGGGTTTTGATGTATGGCAGCGCAACTGCTGAGACTGTAGTTGGGAGTCAAGGAAACTCTGCAGAGGTCCTGGGACTACATTAAAATCGTTCTGTCCCTTGAGGATGACCAGAAATCTATGGGTTGAGGGCCAAATCTGCCACTTCATTGACAAATAAGACTCCTGTCCCTTACCTGAGTTTCCTTCCAATTTTTTTCAGGAATTTTTCGAAGTAGCTACACAAAGAAAACCATTACCAGGTGGTTACATGGGGGTCCAAAATGCTAAGATTTTTTAAATCTAATGAAGTACATGACAAAATAGGACTCCTATTGTATATCCTCATAAGGCTATGGTTTAATCATGGGTATTTTTCGTAAAAGTCATGGACAGGTCACTGGGCCATGACTTTTTGGTTATTGCCTGTGACCTGTCCATGACTTTGACTAAAAATACCCCTAGCTAAATCTCAGGTGCTGGTGGGGAGGGGCGTTCCATGCATGCGCTCTGGGACCCCAGGGATGCTGCTGCTCGGAGGTGGGTGTGCTCCGGGGCTCCACCACTGCCAAGGAGGGGGGGTCGGCCCGGGATGCCACTGCTGCTACTGGGAGGCGCTCGGGCCCCCCCCCCCCCCCCCGCTGCCACTGCTGGGGAGGGGGGAGCGGCAGCGCCGACTGCTTCTACTCCAATTGGGAGGGTGGTTCGGGGTGCCACTGCTGCTCCCAGGCTACTGTTCTGGGGCAATGCCCAGGACCAGCTGCTCTGGGGCAATGGCCAAGCAGCAGCCAGTGTGGCTGGCCCCAGAGCTGCCCCGGGGTCAGCTGCACCGGTCACTGAAGAAGTCGCACAGGTCCCAGAAAGTCATGGAACCTGTGACTTCCATGACCGACATGCAGCCTTTATTATCAGTGTATTTTATTGAAAGCAACTATACAGTTTTATAATTAGTTCTTTTAGTGGCTAGCACTTGCTGACTAATACAACATTTTCAGAATTTACTTATGTGTAACTGAAGGGGCACATTCTGCAAAAACACATGTGAGTAAAATTAATATTAAGTATTTGCAGGATTGGGCCTTAAAACAACAATTACAGAAGTCCATAGAACATAACAGTCCATTGATTGACATGCCTTAAACGAGCACACAAAAAAAGCTTCAAATGCTTGTTTTAAACCTGATTGGGCGCTGTCTTACTAGTGTATGTTATCTGTGAACAGATGTTGAATGCTGTGCTGTTCAACTGATTATAATGGGACTGTCTTAAAGTGTGACCTTGATTGTGCCAGTTGCAATGTGCTTGAGGGGTTTTCAAATTGCAAATCTTAGTTATTATATGCATAGCAATGCTTTTAACCTTTCTTGGGCTGCCTGAACGTATCTTAATCAGTACCTTGTATTTTTTGTTCATTTTTTAAGCAGTTGTGTTGGTCATAGTCACAAAAGACACTTTCAGTTTCTCTTTTGCCTATAGTGAAATACTTATAGCCCATGACAAGTAAAACACAGGTCTCTGAGCCTACCTAGTCTGTTTGGATATTGCCATAGAATTTTCTACTCCTGGGTAAGGGTGGGAAATCTGAAAATACGCATAGTCTCTGAGTCAAAGGCCTAATCACTCAATTAAGCTCTGCAGTGAAGGATAGTGTCCGTAAGCATCACTAGTATGCTTACGGACATAGTATATACTAATTAGTATATATTAGTATTGAATATATATTTCAAATACCTGTGTATATATTTTGACACAGATGTCTCCAATGAATACTTTTGTTTATTCACACAATGGGAATCCAGTAAAATGATACATTTTAAGATTAAAGTGGAAACTCAAAGGAAATTTCAATTTTCTTAGGCCATGTTTACACTAGAAAGCTTACAGTGGTACAGCTGTACTGATGCTCGTGTTGCCGCTCTATGCAGACAGGAGAGAACTCTCATGTCGGCATAATAAAACTGCCTCCATGAGTGGTAGCTCTCCCGCTGACATAGCACCGTCCACATCAACATTTCTGTCGGTGTAACTTATGTCACTCAAGGGTGGTTTTTTGTTGTTTTTTTCACACCCCTGAGAGACATAAGTCATACCCACAAAAGCATAGGCGCTGACTTCCACTGTTCCCGGTGGGTGCTTGACTCCGCCCCACCTCTTCTCCGCCTCCTCCCCTGTGGGCCACACGCAAGGCGGTTTGTTTACATTGACCGTCCACAGGCACAGCCGCCCACAGCTCCCACTGGCTGTGATTTGCTGTTCCCGGCCAATGGGAGCTGCGGGAAGCAGAGCGGGCTGCAGGGACATGCTGGCCACCACTTCCCGCAGCTCCCTTTGGCTGGGAACCGCAAACCGCGGCCACTGGGAGCTATGGGTGGCCGTGCCTGTGGACGATCAATGTAAACAAACTGTTTCGCAGCCCGCCAGCGATTACCCTGATAGGCTGCATGTGGCCCGTGGACCGCAGGTTGCCCACCGCTGCCTTAGAGAATACAGCTGACAAAGCACAAGCTGAATTTTAGTGAAAGATAAATAGTAAAGAGGGATGACATTTTTGATAAATTTTTGCAGCAAAAAATGTAGATTCATTTGACCAAAATATTTTGTGAAGGTGTGTCACTTTCACCAAATGGTTTAAAAAAACTATTCCCCACCAAAACTGCAGAAAAATATAAAAACCTTATATCCCAGTGCTCGGAGCTAATCCCCTCGTGGAGGTGGATTACCAGGAGTGCTGGGAGAGCTCTCTCCCAGTGCTCGTGTGCGACCACACTCGCACTTCAAAGCGCTGCCGCAGGAGCATTCCCACAGCAGCGCTTGAAGTTGCCCGTGTAGACATACCCGCAGCATTGTCCTCTTCATAGCTTAGCCCTTGGGCCAAGCCCCATTTAAATTCTTCCCCCTTCCAGGGTATCACAGGCAAACTGTCCCAGGCTGTTGTCTCCCCACTACCTGGTCTGTGCTGCTCCCCCAGTGGCTAGTAGGGGAACTGGAGCCCACCCTTTACACCAGGTTCCTGTCCAGGGACCCTTAATCCAGCAGCTCTGGACTTTTACTCTCCTAGCCCTTACTGCTCCTTCCCTGGACTGCTTCCTACTCTGTCCTTGCAGCGTCTTGCTCTTCCCCCTTGTATCAGGGAGTGCAGCTGCAGGTTTCCTCCTGCAGTCTGCCAACTTCCTCTCTTTATAGACCCTGCCCAGCTCCTCTCTCCAGTTGGATTTCATTTGCAATTAGGCTGTAGCACTCCCTAGGTTTCCTCCAGGTGCAGCCTAAGATTAACTGGCATAATTTACACCTTTAGGCCTCAAGTGAGGTGGACACCCCATCACACCCTATTCTTACTTGTAATCGCTAATGAAGTGGTAAATCAACTTTAGTTAACTCTAGCAAAATGGCAGAATAACATTATCCAATTCTTGGAAAATGTCTTGTCCTGAAATGAATTAGCTGTGCCAGTCACTCTTTTTCAGTCAGTCCTCTTCACAATTGCCTGCTCCCCATGCCCAACAAAATCTATTCATAGGAGAGATATGTTTGGGGGCGGGGATTGAAAGCTTCTTGACAAGACTTGTTGGTTTCATCTGACTACTGGAGAATCTTTTTTTCTTCTCCTCCCCTTAAATACTTGAGCCCTGCTGTCCTCTGCTTGCTCTTTTATAGTTGACTAGATGAACAGAAATGACAGCTAGAAAGAACATGTTAGCTCACTCCCCCTTCCAACCTCTTTACAAGTTAACAAGCTATGTTGACTATGCCTCCTCTTTGGATGGCTGCTGAATATTCTTGGAAAAGCCCTCTCAGAAGCCAAGTTGCCATATACTGTTATGACAGTCTGGCTGTTCACAACTGCCATTGTAGGTATGGGGGAAAGGATGCACAGAATGCTGCCATTCACAAATAATGTGCTCATAGGTTTCTCCAGTTATGGCACAAAGATTTGGTAGACCAGTAGCTACAGCGTCAACTTTTTTGGTGGACCAGGGCCTAATTTTATTTTGCGTTCCTTATTTAGTAATGCTATTAGAATGCAAAAGGCAGTTTTTGTAGCAATGTTAACTAAACTTTGACTTCGGAAGCACAGAATATAAATAGTTTGCAAAGCAATGTTTTGCAGAATGACAGTTTTAAAAATTCACCTTAGAAATGAAGAGAGATTGGGGTGACCAGATGTCCCGATTTTATAGGGATAGTCCCGATGTTTGCGTCTTTTTCTTATATAGGCTCCTATTACCCCCCACCTCTGTCCCGATTTTTCACATTTGCTGTCTGGTCACCCTAAGAGAGATTCAAAGGAATATTTTTATCATGAAACATTTTTAAGCTATGGAGCTAAACCAGGAAACTTGTTGCCACAGATTCACTGCTGTGAAATTAGTTTTCCTTCTGCATCTTTTACCCTGGGTATTGCAAATATTAACAGTCATAAAGTTGCTATATTTACAGTACTATTCCAACTGAGCTTGCCAGAATTTTTCAATATTTCTGCTAATACCGGTACTAAATACAATTGACTTTACAGGACTGTAGAGGTTCAAGAATTTAACTGGACAAAGGCAGACTCAGTCTCCTAATGTACAGTTTAAAGAGTGCTTATAGTTTAAAAAGGATTATAAAAATGGCATTGTGCGATTCTACTCAATGAAATTTGCTAGATGATATTACAATTTAAGATTTTTTTTTCTAACCACCTCTCTAGAAACACCCTGTATATGTGAATTTACAAAATTAGGGTTGGTAAAAAGGAGCCCAGTTCTGCTTTCATGACTGCAATTAGTAGTAGTAGTAGTGATATTGACCTTCACTTGTGTAGCTGAGGGAAGAAGCGGGCCTCATGTTTGTATTGATTGTATATGTGTGTTCGTTTTAGGTTTTGAAATGTTTAATTGGACTCTGATTATGGGCAACATTTTTATGTATAATGGCAACCAAAACTTTCCAGCTTGCATAAAATATGAGAAATGTAAAAGTAAAGCTAGCATATAAATTGGTTAGGTTACTGGAGTCACTAGTTATCTATAGAACTTATATATTTTATGTTAGAGAAAATATAGGAGATGGTATGCAGGTAGATAAAGGTATTAGTTGAGAATAAAAAAAAGTTTTTGTTTTAAGAGGTTCTGTTATGTACTGACAAAATGTCAAGCAGTGGAACAAACCTACACAGAAGATAGCCTTGGATCTGCCAAGTCATCAGTGTGAGACTTGGCAAAGGAAACTTATGGAATATATATACAAAAATTATGTTGTACGTCTCAATTTTGATACCTAAGAAAATAAGAACGGCCATACTGGGTCAGACCAAAGATCCATCTAGCCCAGTATCCTGTCTTCTGACAGTGGCCAATGCCAGGTGCCCCAGAGGGAATGAACAGAACAGGTAATCATCAAGTGATCCCTTCCCTGTAGCTCATTCCCAGCTTCTGGCAAACAGAGGCTGGGGACACCATCTCTGCCCATTCTGGCTAATAGCCATTGGTGGACCTGTCCTCCATGAATTTATCTAGTTCTTTTTTGAACCCTGTTACAGTCTTGGGTTTCACAACATCCTCTGGGAAAGAGTTCCACAGGTTGACTGTGCATCGTGTGAAGAAATACTTCCTTTTTGTTTGTTTTTTAAACCTGCTGCTTACTAATTTCATTTTGTGATCCCTAGTTCTTGTGTTATGAGGAGTAAATAGCACTTCCTTATTTACTTTCTCCAGAACAGTCATGATTTTATAGACCTCAATCATATCCCCCCTTAGTCGTCTCTTTTCCAATCTGAAAAGTCCAAGTCTTATTAATCTCTCTTAATACGGAAGCCGTTCCATACCTCTAATAATTTTTGTTGCCCTTTTCTGAACTTTTTCCAATTCCAATACATCTTTTTTGAGATGCGGTGACCACATCTACACGCAGTATTCAAGGTGTACCATGGATTTATATAGAGACAATATGATATTTTCTGTCTTATTATGTATCCCTTTCTTAATGATTCCCAGCATTCTGTTTGCTTTTTTGACTGGTGCTGCACATTGAGTGGGTGTTTTCAGAGAACTATCCACAATGACTCCAAGATCTCTTTCTTGAGTGGTAACAGCTAATTTAGACCCCATCATTTTATATGTATATCTGGGATTATGTTTTCCAATGTGCATTACTTTGAATTTATCAGCATTGAGTTTCTTCTGCCATTTTGTTGCCCAGTCACCCAGTTTTGAGAGATCCTTTTGTAGTTCTTCGCAGTCTGCCTGGGACTTAACTATCTTGAGTAGTTTTGTATACAGTCTCTTCACAATCCCAAATGTGGGATTATAACTCTTGATAAAGTAGTAATAGTGCTGAAAAGAGTTAGTAGGTATTTTATCCTGCATAGGCAAGTTTATTTAATATTGATTTTAAAAGGGAATCTAAGAAATCCTTGTATCAAAAATGATTCTATAACATTAGTAGCTTTTCTAGAACAGAAGTGCTAGCATTGTAGACAAGAGCATTGTAGAAGTACAATTGCTATGGAATTGCTTCTACAACAAAAGCAATAGGAAAAAAAAGCCTCCTGGTATTGGAGAAAATTACTGTAAATTATTTTTCTTTTGTAGTAAGCTTTTTTTTTCCGTGTGTGTGTGTGTGTGTGTGTGTGTGTGTGTGGCTGGGGTAGAGGTTTTGAGCACTAGAGACAAACTGTGATTGGGTAGAGCTTGGAAGAATGAATTGGGGGCAGGACCTTTTAAGGCAGGTGCAACCTGAAGATATGAAATGAAGGAAAGGGGCTTGAAAGGGGTACTGACAGATGGACATGGGGAAGGAGCTAGAGAGGTAAAGATAAATGTAGTATCCTGAAGAGTGAGAAGGGAACTGGAGGGATCAAAGGGGGACCAGACTTAGGGTACTTTACTTGATCTTTGTTTTCTAACAGCAACATTTTATTTCATTCTAGAGCTGCAAATTCTATACCGTAGTCTATTTCAATAGAATTCTTTATTTTTTCTAACAGGACGTGATAATGCATGTGAGAAAACATCATATATGTTCCTACGGAAAGAACTTCCTGTGCGGCTAGCTAATACCATGAGAGAAGTCAATTTGCTGCCTGATAACTTGCTAAACAGGCCTTCAGTTGCACTAGTTCAGAGTTGGTAAGTATGGAGAATGGATTAAGAAATCAGTATATTTCTGCCACTGTAAATGTATTTAAAAGTTTTACATATGAAAATGAATATTATCCAGTTCTCTAATTTGAATAATTTATTTTTATAACATTTTTCCCCGTTGAACTATTATACATATACAAATGAGGCCTCATTTTCTGCTGTTTGATACTAAACAAATACTCTGATACAATTTTCAGAGATAGAATGGGGACTCCATCAATTGTTTTTTTGAGTAGGAGCCCAGAAATTCTGTGCATGAGTGATTTCAGTGGAAGATTTTAGAGTTCTAAATCAGTAGCTGCTACAAGGCCTGCTTCTTTTTAAAGGGAAGACTAAACATCAACCTAATTTAATTGTAGCTATCATGGATTCTCTCATCAGAATAGGTCCCTGCACATTTAAAAAGTTTCTTCTTTCTCCAGCTATCCCCTCATCAAAAAATTTGAAAACTGATTTAAGCTTTTCCTGTTCTCATAGCTTGTGTTTTTAAAGCTTTAATTCTGTTGGTCTCTTGGAACTCCAAAACTCTGTAGTTTGTCCAGTTGGCCTGAGACAAACTATTCATCCTATCTTCTCAGCTGATTTGAATTAGTGTTAATACCAAATTCTGGCATCTACTCAATGCCATTTATCTCTACTTGTAAGTTGAGCAAAGGTCTGTAAACTTCTTCCTTGGTTGCATTCATTGGGCTCTGAACAAGTTCTGCCATGAGGCACAACTCTTCATGCTGTTCATGTTTGAGAAGAATAAATCCACAAAATTTATGTAAAAATACCTTTTGTATACTCTGTGGAATTTCTCGAGTGAATTTGGCCACAATTTTTGTATTCATAAGTTGCATCTTAACTTGATGGGAATTCAATAACATTAATCTTTTCAGGTGGTAAAGTAATAGGTTAATTATTTAATGTTTGGTCATATCTCAAACTTCAGACCTAAAAAATATAAATTAGTGTTAGATTTTGTGCAATATCTGGTTTAAACTTGTCTTATTCATGTAAAGATATCATGCAATCCCAGCTGTTTTCTTACAGACCATTTCAAACTTCATTACCTAAAAATCAGTAAGTCTATGCCAAATACATGAAATGTGAAAGTGAATTCATGTGTGAAAAATACAGTAGAGCTATGGAAGTTAGGAATATTTGCATCTCAAGTTAAGATCTTGCTTTAAACTGAGCTATCAGTGCCTCTCTATATTGTGAGCTGCAAATGTGTATAAAGAACAGGAATACTTGTGGTACCTTAGAGACTAACAAAGTACTTCTGTTCTTTTTGCAGATAGACTAACACGGATGTTACTCTGAAATGTGTATAGTTAGTTCTTCCTGGAGTACTTGCTCATGTCGATTCCATTCTAGGTGTGTGCACGGCCACATGCACAGTCATCAGAGATTTTTGCCTTAGTGTTACCCATAGGATCGGCTGTAGTGCCTTCTTGAGTGCTGTGCTCATGTGCTAGTATATTAGGCCCTGCTGACCCTACAGCCTTTCAGTTCCTTCTTACCGCATTGCAGGAGCGTTAGCGGTTCTTACAGTCCATTGTTCTGTCTCCTTTGTTGTTAGTTGTTAACTTAAAGATCTAACTAAGTACCTAAGTGTTAGAGTCCAGGCTGGGACTATGCCTTGGAGCTGGGCATGCCCTGTTCTCCAGGCTTTAAGCCATGTTCATCGTGCAGCCGGCCATTTGCCATTAGTGACCCCCATGAGAGCTGTTTAAAGTGTTTGGGGAGTCCCACAGACAGGATAAATGCAGGATCTGCAAAGACTTTCGCCCTTGAACTCAGAAGGAGCAGGATATCCACTTGAGTGCTCTCCTCATAGAGGCTGCGCTTCGTCAGACCTTGGAGCCCTCTTGATTGGACTCCACACCCGGAACCTTGGCATTGGTGCGCAGCGCATCACCGGCAACGGAACCCTCCCGGCACCGTTCCCCCTCCCTGGTGCCTAAGAAGAAGTCGACGGACCCTCCAGCACCAGAGGAAAAGGGGGCTTTGGACAAAGGACCTGTGTCAGGCCATGTGCCCGCCCCAGAGCTGCTCGGGAGTACCGCTGCGGTCAGACCCCCTAGTCCAGCCAGGGACTCACCTCTGACTCCTGGGAGCGGCAGTGGGTCCTGGCCCCTAGTAGGGTCATCTGTGTCCGAAGTGGGCCCAGTGGCCAAAGAGCAAGCAGGCTGACCGGCACAGCAGACCTCAAGCCAGGGGATGGACCCAACCAAGGCCCCCAGTATCTACGAGCAAGACGGTTATGGGACTGCCCCCTAAAGCAGCGGAGCATCCCTGATCCCAACGCCGCAGGTGACGGTCCCCACTGCCGTGGCCTTGGACCCCAGCACTGCAGCCTCAGTCCCTAGTTAGAAGACATAGGTCCCTGACACAAAGGTCTCCACCTCCAAGGCACGGGACATCTGAGTCGCGATGCCGATCCCCATACCCATGGTACCGTCAGACCTCCTGCCAGAGTTTGCAGTGGCGCAGATCCCCATTGCCTAGGCAGTCTCCCAGGCATGGATCGCTCCCGGTGCGGGATTGTTCCTGGTTGCGGCACCGGTCTCCGGCTCCCCGGTACCACTCCTTGGGCAGGCACCGGTCCTGACTCTCTCCTTACTCATCACCGACGAGGGTCAGTCAGCAGACTCAGGCATCTATGGCTCTGCCCTGGTCACCAGAAGGGCCATGGTCCAAGTCTGAAGGGGAGTTCAGCACCTCACCTATAAAAGACGAATCGCCACCAGCCCGCGAGACCAGCATGGCTCCTCCGGCAGTGGTGTGGAGGTAGGGGCAATGGCCTGTTCAGTGGCAGTACTGGAACCCGTGGGGTGTACCTGTTGTACCAGTTCTGTACTCCCACTGTTCCTCCCAGGCCACATCAGACAAGCTGCCCCCGGCACAGCCGGCACCCAAGTCGGAGCAACACATCTTGAAGAACAACACGTATGAAAAAGTAGGTAACTGTCTTTTATTGTCAGGATATTAATGAATCACCAATGTCTTCAAGATGGCGCAGAGGTCTAACTGATAACCTCACAGATGGAGTTTTTGTAATGGTTCAGGAAATGACATTTGAAGTCCATGATTAGAGGAATGTATTATGTTTGTTTGTTATTGTAATGGGTTCATTTTAGGAAGATTAAATTCTTGATCTTCTGTTTAATAACACGATGTGTGAAATCGGCTTTTTTTGAGAAAATAGAAATACATGTGGTTTTGGACTTTTAACAGATAATATTTGATTGTGAGAAATTGCAACAAATATTTTCAGTGTTGTATTTCCATGTCATATAAATGTTGACTCTAAAGAGTTGTTAAAAGATATGGATTTTTGTATTTCCTCAAATGATGTTATGTTTCTCTCTCAAATATTTTGTTTTGGCAATCAGATGTTATTTAAAAAGAAAAATATTTACTTGTATAAGGCCAAATTTACTAACTCATTAATGTTAGAAGAATAAATCTTTTTTTTTTTCCTTCTGAAATTCAAGCGTTTTAACAGGTCACTTAAATTTATTGATGAAGAATCTTGGACAAAATTTATTATACCTGAAATTAATCACCTCCTAAATGTCATATTTTAAATATTGTCTAATACTTTCAAATCGTCATAAATCCATCAACTTGTGAATTTTTCACAAGTGTAACCATGCCTTTGTGGGACACAACTGAGAATACCAAATTCAGGACAAACTGCTGAGAAATAGGGCAGATAACCTCCAGTTTTGGGTTATATCTCCCATAAGATATACCAAACGCGCAGCAAAAGTAAACTTCTGTTTGACCACACTGGCTAACAGGAAGTCATAAAAGCAGTTTCCTGAGATATCCCAGTCCTTAAATCACTGCCAAAAACACTAGATTTGAAGATGAGTGGTTCTTTAAAACCAGTTTCATCAAATAACAGGTTCTTCTGATCCCAAAGGACCAGCCACACACCCAGGTCAATATACAGCTCAGATCTCACCCCAAAATCACACTGTTGCCAATCCTTTAGTATCTAGAATCGAAAGGTTTATTTATAAAAAGGAAGAACAAAAGGTGAGAGTTAAAATTGGTTAAAGGAATCAAATACATACAATAAATGCAAAGTTCTCGGTTCAGGCTTGTAGCAGTGATGGAATAAACTGCTGGCGTAAGTGAAGTCTCTGGCTGCTTCCAAATCATTGGAAGGTCCTCAGTCCATTGGTTAGTCCATAGTCTAGAGGTTTAAGCAGGAAAGAGGCAAAATGGACAGGTTCCCGGGGCCTTTTATATCTTCTGCCATGTAGAGGGAAACCCATTGTTTCAAACAAAGCCCTCAGCACAGCTAGTGGAAAATTACGGATGGTAAGATGTAGTTCCCCATCAGACTTTTTTGGAGTCACATGGGCAAGTCACCTGTGCATGCCCGATTTTGCTTAGGCCTTGTCTACACTGCCACTTTACAGTGCTGCAACTTTCTTGCTTAGGGGTGTGAAAAAACACCCCCCCGAGCGCTGCAAGTTTCAGTGCTGTAAAGTGGCAGTGTAGACCAGCGCTGGGAGCTACTCCCTTTGTGGGGTGTTTTTTTTATTTTGTTTTGTTTTTTTACAGCTCTGGGAGACAGCTCTCCCAGCGCTGGTGCTGCAACTACACAGCCACGTTAAAGCACTGCTGCGGCAGCACTTTAACGTTGCTAGTGAAGACATACCCTAGTCATTGCAGGAAGCCATTACCTATGCTCCAGACAGTATGTTTGCAGGACAGTCCATTCAGTGTAGATGGGCGTCTCCCATGGTCCAATGTCAGTTAAGTGTTTCCTGATGAGACACTTAATTTGAATAGTTCCTTTAAAATGTGCTGGCTATACATCTTGTGGGTGTTTCCCAGAAGCAAATACGTTAGAAATACAGGTATAGAGCAAATACTCAAACTTTAAATATAAAAATGATACATGCATACAAATAGCATAATCATATTCAGAAAATTCTAACCTTTCCATAGACATCGTACATGCCACATTTTGCACAAGTTTTGTTGCAGATATATAACAGTGGTTGCAACAATGATCTGTGTGGTCATATTTTAATCAGATAACGTCATAAGAAGTACTAGACTTTTGTGTATACTGAATTAATATAAATGAGAAACATCACATTTCATTTGCTTTTAAAAGTAAGGCATTCCCAAAGGGCAAGGATGCATGTATTTTGCTGGCTGCCGATAGGAGAACTGCATGTAAAATTACAGCGGTGGTGGTTGCAGCTTCAAGCATGCTTGTCAACATCTTTAATGATTTGGTATTTTAAGCCAAGTTTCTTCAAGTGAATCCATATGTCTGTTCCACCGTAAGTGTGTGTGTGTCTCATGCATCAGTACTGGGGCAGCCACACCTGAGCCTTGGCTTCCCTCATGCTTTAAGCTGAGGGTATAAAGATGGCTAAACTGCGGCATTTTTACTGTTAAAGTGCAGCTTGTGGAGCCCCCCCCCAAACCTCCTGCCCCCATTCTCCGTCTACTAGGGGAATGTGGGGAGCCCAGGGTTTCTGCCCTGTGGTGGGGTGGTGGAGCTAGGGGCTTCTGCTAGAGACAACTGATGCATGCTGGGGGGGGGGGCACAATTTAAAGATTATCTCCCCTCCCCCCCCAACAGCTTGAGTCATGCCCCCTCAAGATACCCCCGGTCTTATCCTCAGTGACTCCTCCCTGCAGCTCCCAGATGTTAGCTCCATGTGGAGAGCCAGTGCTTTAGCTCCATAAGGAGAGGTAGCAGCAAAAGCCACAGCTCTCCCTGCAGCTCCTATCTGTTTGCCACTCTCTCCCCCGCTTGGCCACAGCTCCCAGCTTGCCGGCTTCAGCAGCTGCCATGCAGGAAGGAGGGGACCCAGCAGCACCTTGTGACAGAGTGGGGCCATCAAACCCTGGCAAAACTCTCAGATGGCACGTTACCCCCTATGACTCCCCTCCCCCCGTCGCCTCTGTCTTCTGCCCAGCAGAGAGGGAGGGCTCAGGGCTTCAGCACTGTAGCGCATGCCTTCTGGGGCTCAGTGCTTCATCAGGAACAGGGCTGAAGCCCTGAGCCCAGGCAGGCACTTCTCACAGGGTTGAAGCCTGAAGCCGTGGCAGGTACCTCCTGTGAGCCTGAAATCCCAAGACCCCATCCACGCAGGGCTGAAGTCCTGAGTCCTGGCAGGCGCCTCCCACGGAGCTGAAGTCCCGAGATCCCTTTCCACACAGGGCTGAAGCCCAGAGCCCTGTCAGGTGCCTCCTGTGGGCCTGAAACCCCAAGCCCCGGCAGGCCTGCCCCAGCTCTCAAACTTCTGAAGATTGTCATATGCGATTCGGAGAGTCAGTAAGTTTGGCCACCCCTGGTATAAAGAGTGGAGCCACCCTGCCTATCCCTCAGTTCTTTCTTACCATCCATGATCAGTGGTCAGAGAATTTCAGTACTTTACAGTCAAAAAGCATTCCTCTGTGATCAATATTTTTTATAAAAAGCAACAGAGAGTCCTGTGGCACCTTATTGACTAACAGATGTATTGGAGCATAAGCTTTCATGGGTGAATACCTATTTCAAATATTTTTTATAGTTAACTTTTACTAGGGATACTTGCTATTGCCTCTCTTGGTGGTTTTCTTTCTTTATTCCTTTTATTCTTGGTTTTTAAACCTTTATTTTACTTTCTTTATGTAGGTCTTTCTGGGCCTCATCAGGTACTCGAAGAGCTTGTGCCAAGGTGTTCTAGTAAAAAGCCCTGCTCTCCCTGTCATAAGGCGATGCCCATTAGTGACCTGAACTCTCATTGCTCAAAGTACTTGGGTGAGGTTACTTGAGTACTACAGGTGTCTGATCTGCCACTGCTTCAAATACAGAACAAAGAAGCAGAGAGAGATCTAATCTTTTAGATACAGCCTCATAGAGGGTGCTCTTTGCCCAGCATCAGAACCCACTCATTTGGGTCATGGGAGCTCTTTAACCACTCCATCTAGTCATGCCCCCCCAGCCCTGTCAACAGACAGAAATCATAGGAGATCCCCTCCGCTGGGGCTGTCCTCTAGAAAGCATAAGAGCGTGGACCACTCCTGTCTGAAGCTTAAGAAGAAGATGGAATCAGCTTCTTCAAAGTCCTCAGTGCTGGGACTCCTCGGCAGTGGAAGGCCACTCCATTATTCAAGGTAGAGCATGTCCCTAGGCTCACTGCTCTCCAGTATTGACCCACTGTGGCTCTCACAAGACTGACTTGTTGACACCAGTGCCTGCCCCAGGACTGTCAAGACTGGCTGTTTCATTGGTAATGACAGTAGATTGTCCCAGTATAAGCAGCAATGACTACTATCCATTTCAGTGCTGACAATACCAGAGATCTGTGTGGCCGTGAAGGATTTGCTGTGCCTTTTGGTACCACTCTCACTGCTGATTCAAGGCAAAGGTCCTCTGCCAGAACTGTCACAATTTGCGCAGTCTTCGGTACTGATGCAGTCTCAAGACTGGTACCATCCTCAATGATTTTTTCATTGACAGTGTCTACGCTCCTAGTACCTGCTTCACCTCAACACGCAGTACCAATAGCCAGGAAGCCTTTGATGCTACCCCTGGTATTACAGTCTTAACATAGATTCCAATCCCAGTATCAGAGGATGTCTCCTGATACCGCACCATCTTGGCCTTGGGAGTACTGTTACTCCCTGTTGGAGTCCAAAGTAGGTCCATGTCTCCTACTTCAGAGAGTCCAGGGTTTCCTCCAGAACCCATTCCCACTTTCACAGAAGGTATTCTGACATGAGCAGACTGAAGGATTGGTAAACCTGGTCTAGGCACAACTGGTCTCTGATGCCGTATCAGCTCCCTCATTGGCCATATTGGGTGCCTGTGGTGATGCCTCTCTAGCATTGAGATGGATATCTCCTCTTTCTCATAGAAGCAGACCATGAGAAGGGAGGCTTCCTTACCCAGTATTGAGAGACTGCTAGTACTGAGTACCAAACAGCTTCTGGATATCAAATTTCTGGACCCTTCCTTGGACCAGCTGTCTGCCTCAGTAGTGCAAGATCAGCCTCATGAGAATTCTGCCTTGTCTCCTCTGATTACATTATCCTTGTCACTGGATGAGATTATGGTACTGGAAGTTTCCTCCATTGTACCAGATGACTTATAAAGCTACCAAGAGATCCTGAAAAGAGTGGCTGTAGATCTTGGTATTTAGATGGAGATGATGGAGGAAGATCTGCATAAGCTTACAGACATATTGTACCCGGCTATTGCAGGGAAAGTAGCCCTTCCTATGAGTGAGGTGATAATGCAGTTAACCAGGTCACTCTGGCAAACCCACTCATCTATTCCACCAATGGCTAAGCTCATAGAGCGCAAATACCAGGTTCCATCCCAGTGGTTGGAACAGATTTTTATTCACACTATCCCAGGTTCACTGGTTGTGGCTGCAGTGAATGAAGGACATTGTCAAGGTAGACCTAAGGCTACCCCAAAAGAAAAGTATGTAAAAAAGCTTGAGCTTTTGGGGAGAGAGATTTATTTGACTGCAGGGTTACAACTTCACATTGCCAACTACCAGCCCCTCTTGGCTCGGTATGACTATTCAAATTCGGAGGCAGTGTCTAGATTTGTAAATAAATTGCCTGATGACTCCAAAGAAGAGTTTTAGTGCCTCTTGGTGGAAAGGTGTTTGGTTTCTTGATGTACTTTGCAGCCTTCCTTAGATACCGCAGATTCTGCAGCGAAGGTCATGGTGACATCAGTAACTGCACAGTTCCTTGTGGTTGTGGTTTTCGGGGATTCCTGCAGAAGTACCAGAGGGTCCCAGAGCCTGGGCTCCAGCACAAGCCCAAATGTCTGCACCACAGTTTTACTGCCCTGCAGTCTGAGTCTTAGTCAGCTGACACAGGCCAGCCACAAGTGTTTAATTGCTATGTAGACATACCCTTAAAGTCCCTAGGCCTATGCACACTGG
Organism: Mauremys mutica; assembly: GCF_020497125.1. Classification (NCBI taxonomy): domain Eukaryota; kingdom Metazoa; phylum Chordata; order Testudines; family Geoemydidae; genus Mauremys; species Mauremys mutica. Next base: position 221,409,833 of record NC_059072.1, on the reverse strand, counting down.
CCACAAAGAGGACAATTTTTTTTAATATTTAATATATGGAGAGGCACCTATCTCATAGAACTGGAAGGGACCTTGAAAGGTCATCGAGTCCCGCCCCCTGCCTTCACTTGCAGGACCAAGTACTGATTTTGCCCCAGATCCCTAGTGGCCCCCTCAAGGATTGAACTCACAGTCCTGGGTTTAGCAGGGCAATGCTCACCATCCTCATTTCCAGCTCAGGCTATCCCTACAGACAACCTGACCATTCTAGATGAAAACAAAGATCACAAAGAAGAAGGTCTCCACCTTCTGCCTCTTCAGTCACTTTTCCAGTCAGCCACAGGCTGCGGGAAGCGGCGGTCAGTACGTCCCTCGGCCCGCGCCGTTTTCAGCAGCTCCCATTGGCCTGTAGCGGCAAACCGCAGCCAGTGGGAGCCGTGATCGGCCGGACCTGTGGACGTGGCAGGTAAACAAACCAGCCCGGCCCACCAGGGGCTTTTCCTAAACAAGCGGCGTCCCAAGTTTGGGAAACGGTGTTCTATACCTTTGTCTTGGATCATGAGGGAAGCCAAAGCATAGGCATGGCTGCCCCTAGGTGTACCGCTAGGGAAAACTTAGGCACTGGTGCACAAGACGCACAGCCTATGGTGGAATGGATGTATGCAGCATATCTCAAAGAACAACAGTTATGAGAAGGTGAGTAACTGTTTGTTTATAAGCATTATTCAAAGATGTTTCTGAATTTTATACAGCAGAGTTTTACTAATCACATTTAGCTAAATGGTGCACTTTATAAAATGCCAACTCCCCTCCCCAAACCATAGTCTTTTCTTACTTCAGCAAAATTTGTCAGCAGATGTTGTAATTCTAAAATCTTACTATTTTTATGAAAGATACGATACTGTATTTATTTGTATGCTGCCAGGTTTTATCAAACAAGTAAAACTAAACAACATTTGACAAAATAAATGAACAGAGTCAGTCATGTGATGCGTTATTCATTTGCAACAAGTCTGCCAATCAGTGCTGCAATAGTTAATGGTAATTTAAATTATTTATTTGTATTACAGTAGTGCCCCGGAGCCCCACTGTCATGAAGGTAGCCCAAACAAGAGACACTAACTCCATACCAAAGAGTATATAATCTAAGTAAAGATAAGGCATAAGTCTGTGTTAAAGAAATTGGAGGGGAAGGAAAAAGAGGATCAGAGTTATGGTAATAAGATTAGAGTTACATAGACCTGTTTACATTTTGATGGTTCCAAATTATTTTTATTTTTTTAAATATGACTAATTACCAGTAATCCTCACTGGCCCCTAATACAGCCAGTATAGGTGGGCAGTTTCCTAGCTTCCTGGGAGAAGTGGGTCTTTATAGGCAAATTTTCAGAGGGCATATAAAGCGTAAGGTGCAGTATGGAAGCAAGCGTGAAGGTGTGAAAAATGGACAATGGATAGTAGAGTCTAGCATCGTTGGTTTAACGGAGTGGTAGGGAAAGCAAACAGATGGAGCCAGTGCTGTTAGGAGTCTTGAAGGTGACAAATTTATAAACATTTGCAGAAAGCCCTACACAGTCATTTTCAAAATGCCTATTTTAACTGAGCCTATTTTAAATAGGTAACACATTTTGAGAATAAGTACTCGTCTTCTATATAGTAACATATGCTAATTTTAATTAATTTTTTTCCTCTGTGGAAAAACAATCCTTGATCCTTGACCCAAGTGGAGAAGCCATGGCCATTTAGGGGATGGCTGTGAAGAAGTCTTTCACAGCACACACTGAGACTATATTAACAGGACTTGCTGTGAAGATGTAATATATTTGTTCAGTGCTTGAGTACAACAGAGATGGTCTCTAAAGGAAAACCTTAGCAGGGGCATTGGCCTACCATTTTCTATTTCTACATACTCCTAGCACCAGTAAAGAAAATGTAGAGTAAACAATAAAGAGAGAATTTAGGAGCCGATAGTGTGGCCACTTCTTACACTGCTTTCACCTGAAAGTGTGCCATATTGAATTTACTTTTATTAACAAACAAACAAACCCCTAACACTGCAGATGTTTAATATTCCTGTGCTGCCATTTTTTTTTAAAGACAGTTGGAAAACACAAACACTTCAATGCCAAGGGGAAGACAAATTTTAAGATTGTACAGGCTGTGATCAGTGACTCATCCAGAACTGTAAACTGTAATTGACTTTGTGTTTATAAATTATGCCAATCAGCTAGTTATTTTTTGAAAGTTCAAATCCTATAATGTATGTGTCTATTTTATAGTGGTACAGCACACCACTACTGGATAGTGCTTTCCTTCCTCCTGCTCAGTAACAGTCACTATATGTAATGTTTTGCTAAAATGTTGCCAGACATTGTCCAGGCGTAAATCCGTTCTTGTTCCCACATTCAGCTACTCAAATCTGTCTTTCCATGTTCATGATCAAAGGAAAGTGCAACGTGGAATGAAATAACTTGTATATCAACAGATTATACTATAGAAATGAATTGCTTTTCTGCCCATTTTTCTGTTTGCCTAGGCAGTTTCTGCTATAGCATATTGGGAAGAATATAACTTGGATAATGAAACATACTTAATTTATCAGAATTGTGCATCTCCATTTCAAGTAAATTTGTTCAGTTTTATACCTTTCTATTTTGTTGAAGTTTAATAGTTTTTCAAACTGCTCTTAGGTAAGCAGAAAGATGTTTAATAAATGTGCCTGAAAGCAGATTGAAAAACTAACTTCAAATAAAAGAAAAGAAAAATATGGAACGGCATCAATTCAAGGACTTGAGCTGATGTTCAAAGTTTCAGTACAACCCCAAATCCACTCTGACTAGGTTTGCATTCTTAATCTTTATTTTTCACTCTGTGCATTAAGGTGCTACAAGCTGCTAGGGAAACAGCTGCAGATGACTTGGATATATGTTTCAGTTAGGGTTACTTTTTTCCCTCCACTTGCTAGTTAGATGGGGCTTTGAACCGTCTGACAAGGTTAGTGTAGAAAGGTTGAAGAACTCAGGGTAGGTCTACACTTACCTGCCGGGTCGACGGGCGGTGTTCGACTTCTCGGAGTTCGAACTATCGCGTCTAATCTAGACGCGATAGTTCGAACTCTGGACGCGCTCCCGTCGACTCCGGAACTCCACCACCGCAAACGGCGGTGGCGGAGTCGACAGGGGAGCCGCGGACTTCGTTCCCGCGGCGTCTGGACGGGTGAGTAGCCTGAACTAAGGTACTTCGACTTCAGCTACGCTATTCGCGTAGCTGAAGTCCCGTACCTTAGTTGGACACCCCCCCCCCCCTTAGTGTAGACCAGGCCTTAGATTTGAGGTTAAGAAAAATAACTTTGGAGGTCTCTGATTCCAACTTCTCGGATACAGCGCCCCTGCCATTGAGCTGCAGAATTATTTGAAGAGTAGTGTTTTCTGGGGAGTGCATGAGTTTTTGCACTAGTGTGGTGATGTTGTCTTACTCTGTGTTGAAGGTGGTGTATACCTCAGTTTCTTTGCCACAACTGCAGAGAGCACAAGGAACACACCTTTTCTTCTGGAATACCCTTTCCTTTAGTCTAGCTAAATAGTCTAACTATTTTTTGTAAACAGTTTAGACATGTATAAGATGGCACAAGAGAAGGCTATGAACCTTCAGCTCTCACTGGGACTATGTAAGGGCTTCAAGAGGTGCTCTTCTTGTCCAGTGATCGTACTTGAGACAAGCACCCATGTCCAGTCCTTTCTATGTCTCGGTGAGACCCAGTGGGTAACCTAGCGTGTGATTTCCTATGTCTTCACTTCCTCTGCTAGATGGGGAAGAGGCTTGAGGCTCATCAGTGATTTCTCAGTCTCCACAGTGTGATACTGTGACAGGCCCATCAATGGTTCTGAGAGCCCAGCCTCTATTCCAAAGTCTTTTGACACAGGACTCGAAACACATTTTTGGCACTCTAGTCTCAGGGCCATATTTTCTACTGTTTTCTAATCACGAAGAAAAGGGGCACTCTGAGACTGATCCTGGATCTCAAAAACCTCAACAGGTACATTCATGTTAAGGATGGTCATTTGTTATCCCTTCATTATCTCCAGGAGATTAGTATGACTCTCTTGGTTTAAAAGTTATCCACTGTCATTTGGAAATCACTCACATCAAATACTTGAGATTCTTTGTGTGAGGACGAGACACTACCAAGTGAGTCCTTCCTTTTGGCTTGTGGTGGTTGCTGCTCACTTCAGACACTCAGGAATATTTGCCGACATATCTGGATGACTGACTCCGAAGGGTCAACTCTTAACAGGAGTCTCCTCAGATCCTATACATTTACATATTCTTCCAGTCTTGAGAAAGTCCTCACTTCAACCTGTGCAAAGGATTACTTTCATCGGAGCTGTCCTGGACTCCATTTGGGCCAGAGACTTTCTTCCAGAAGAGAGATGGGTTGTTGTTTTTTTTTTTGAAAATTCAAGACTCCTTGGCAAATCTTGGAACAACTACACAACTTGTCCTAAGACTGCTGGGCCTGATAGTCTCCTCATGACCTGTGTCACACTCTTTGCTCATCTGAATATGAGATCTTTGCAGCACTCTGTGGTGCATTACTGCACACCAGTGGAAACAGTCTTCAAAGGAGACTTGAGTGTTCCAGCAGCTTCCTTGGTAGGAGAGCTTTTATCTTCCTTACTATCACAGTTGCCACGGATACCTGCAATCTGGGCTCTGATGCATATTGCCAAGACCTCCTATTTCAGGTGCTTTAGCCAGTGACTTCAACCATTTTAATGGTTTGACTTTCTTTAAAACTTGGCAGCCAACACGTGTACTGCTTAATATTATTTTTGGTATTTAAATTATTTTTAGGGCTTATAATAAGTTTGCCTTAACATAGGTTCCTGTGGCACCTTATAGACTAACAGACGTTTTGCAGCATGAGCTTTCGTGGGTGAATACCCACTTCTTTGGATGCAAGCAAGCACCCACGAAAGCTCATGCTGCAAAACATCTGTTAGTCTATAAGGTGCCACAGGATTCTTTGCTGCTTCTACAGAACCAGACTAACACGGCTACCCCTCTGATACTTAACATAGGTTGTCAATTTCAAATTGAATATTGAATAGGTTTATTTTTAAAAAAGAACCTGTATTTAATTTAAAGAAATTGATTATTTAAATTAGATTTTTTAATTTAAAAGTGTGGATTTCTGTTTTTTGGTTTAAATTATAGATTTTTTTATGCATGCTAATTCTGACTGTCCTTTTTTTTTCTTTTCTTGGAATTGTCCCACTTTGTAGCAGCCTTTGTAGGGAACTCTTTTTGTGTACTGTATATGTCAGGGATCGGCAACCTCTAGCACACGGCTCGCCAGGCTAAGCACCCTGGTGGGCCGGACCAGGCCAGTTTGTTTACCTGCCTTGTCGGCAGGTTCGGCCGATCGCAGTTCCCGCCACCCCCATTGCCCTGGGACGGCTTTTGAGCTTTCAGAGCTCTTCTTTGGGTTTATAAACCTACTCAGGGTGTCACAGCTAAATACAAGTTGTAACAGATTGTTTAACATAAGTAGTTAACACATTCTAAGATACTATTCAGGGTGATGTAGCCTGTTAACACGGCTGCAGTCATAGAACAAAAAAGGGAGATTATTGGGCTACAGATTGTTGAACAAGCCATAAATCCAGTGTCTTTATTAAGACCCTGATTTTTAGTGTAGAGCAAAGTTATGAATTTAAGCTTTCAGGTTTGTCTGTTGAAGGTGTTGTGTAGGTTTCCTTTGAGGATGAGGACTGAGAGGTCAGTTGTCATTTTGAGAAAAGTGTTTGCCCACAGGTGATATGGTGTCCTGTCTTTTATCATTTTTCTCTGTGAATTCATTCAAAAGTGTAGTGTTTGGTTTCACCCAAATAGTTATTGGGGTATTTAGTGCACTGGATGAGGTACGCAACATATTGTGATAGGCATGTATATGACCCATGGATCTTGAAAAGTGTGTTGAAGGGTATTGACCATTGTATATGTCTGCAAGTTTTTCATCAGTTATGGTAGGGTCTGGTGCTGCATTGAGTTGGTGGGTCCTGGTCTGTGGGGGACTTGCTTCTGATAATGAGCTTGGTGAGATTGTGGGGCAGGGGTGTCTGTTGTTTGAAGACCAGAAGAGGGGGTTTGGGAAAGATTTCTTTCAAGATGTGTTCCTCAACAAGTATAGGTTGTAACTATTAAATGATACCCTGTATGGATTCCAGTATGGGGTGGTAGGTGACAACTAGGTGTCTGTGGTCAGAGGGTTTTTTCCTGTTTTGAAGGCGTTTCTCTTGGAGTATTTGGGTGGCGTGTTCCATGACACGATCTACTTCTCTGGGGGAGTGGTCTTGTTTGGTGAAGGCAGTTTTAAGTGTGTTAAGGTGTATCCTGGACTTTCTCCACTGAGTATATTCTGTGATATCTGAGTGCCTGGCTGCAGATAACAGGTTTCTTGGTGTATTTGGGGTGGTTACTTGATCTGTGTATGTAAGTGTGATGAGCCATGGGTTTCTTGTATACAGTGGTCAGTAGGGTTCCATTGCTGAAGCTGATCAGGGTGTCCGGGAAGTTGATGTTGGTGCCGGGAGTGTTCTAGAGAGAGTTTAATGGAATTGTGGTGATCATTGAAGTTGTGGTGGAAATCAGTGAGGGAATTTCGGTTGGTTGTCCAGAGGATGAAAGTATCATCAATATATCTAAGGTATATAGTTGGTTTCATGGTGCATTTGTCCAGAAATTCTTCTTCAAGGTATCCCATGAAGAGGTTGCCATATATTGGAGAACCATCCTAGTACCCGTGGCGGTTCCTAGGGTTTGGACAAAGCGTTGTTGAATGTAAAAATATTATGGGTGAGGATGAAATGGATGAGTTTGACAGTATGCTTGGGCAATAGTGAGTGGTGTCCATTGCCTTGTACATATGTGAGGCAGGTGGTCATGCCATCATTGTGAAGGATGTGGGTTATAGGGAGGTGACATCTGCAATGGCAAGGATGATGTTCTGAGAGAGGTTGTTAATGCTGTGGAGTTTCTAGAGGAAGTTGGTTATGTCTTGAAGGAAGCTGGCCCTTTGTGTGGTGAGTGGCTTGAGGATGGTTTCTGTAAGTCCTGATATTTCTTCAGTAAGAGTGCCATGGCCAGATATGATCTGTCTGAGTGGGCTTCTGTGTCACTTAGGTGTCTTTGAACATTTTACCCCTAGTTCTTAATGTCACCTCTCTTTATATTTCAGGTACATGCAAAGTTTCCTTGAGTTTTTAGAATATGAAAATAAAAGCCCTGAGGATCCTCATATTCTGGATAAGTAAGTAATGATTTATTTTAAACTAAAATGATCTGTTACAAGCCAGGATTTCTGTTTATTGTAACAGCACAGAAGTAATCAAATTTGAAACGTAGAATTCAGGTAAAGACTGAGTTTGTACTAACTCAAACATAAAATCTAAGTTTGTTTGAACAACCTATGCTGTATCCTGCTAGTTCCTAACTTGCAATACTGTATAATGTGTTAAATTAAAGATATGTAAAAGAAAAAATTATATATAAATAAAGGTATACTAAAGGTACTACTAAAAAACCTACTTAAGTACTCTGTTTTCCTCGAGCTCAGGTACTCTGTTATAATATTTTAATATATTATGTTAATGTATTAATATTTCACACAGATCTATAACTTGGAACAGAACACTTACCAGGCAATAAAAACTACTTCGGGTGAAATCCTGTCACTATTGGACACACAATGGGAGTGTTGCCATTGATTACAATGGGGACAGGATTTAACCCTTCATTGCTATCTATCAGAGCTGAATTCAGACTAGTGACTTCGAAGTGAAAGATTTCATGGGCCAAATTCAGACCAGAGAAGAGCAAGCCACAACTTCCACTGAAGATCAATCTTATTCTGATTTTCTTACTGTCAGTAACAAACACTCTACCTCAGATGAGAAAATCATACTAGCTCCTTTCTTGCTCATGCATCAATACCATTAAAGGAAAGATTCTGTAGATTGTCTTTTTATTTACCTTAGATGTTTAATAAACTGCAATTTAGAGAGTCCATCCAATACTGTAGGCACCCTTGACACTCTCTTAAAAATATACTAATATATAGGCTGACCCATCAGTTACCCAAAATCATATCAAATAATCTAGTAACAGCATAAATATAACAAAAACTAATCAACAGACTCCAACACCACTGCTATTCAGCCCTGTCCTACATTCATATCTTCATAGTCAAGGGAGAGAAGGTGGGGACTCTGAAGGCTAATGGACTTGGACTGTTACAGAGTTGAGGAGAAAGCAAGTTCCAAAAGTTCTCCATTACATCTGCATAACCATATGATTCCTTTGAGTTTACACAGGTATGACTGAACACAGAATTTGGCCCTTCATTTGAAACTTGGTAGACAATTTTGTGGATGATGCATGAGAAGGAATAAACTCTGCCGATGCTCCCTCAGTTATATTGGTTCTGCAGTGCTAACAGAATTGAAGTAATAAATTCTTTTTGTCATTAAAGTAAACGGATTAGACTTGTTGCTGATCTGTTGCGTAAGATGTTGTGTTTAGTTTTTTCCTGTGTAGACCAGAACTGCACTTTAAACTGACATTTCTAATAGCTATTTTCTCTTCTGGTAAATAAAAGGTAAATAAGATATGTCCTCATGTTTCATTCTTGGTTTTTAAGTGATTCTCAAACTTCATCACAAATTTCTCACTCAGCTTATATACAAATTCCATTTAAAATGAGTCCCTCTGCCTATCTCTCATTATAAATCCTTCAAGTGGAAGACTTTCTCCATACGCTGGATATCAAAAATGCCTTCTCCTTTTAGGTGGAGAGATGAAAGTTTTTGCATAACTCTTTTCTTGTGTTTGAGGATAGGTCAAAAAGGGTTAACATATCCAATCAGTAGTAATCTAAATGGATAGTCACTTGAATTGTGACTTATTCAGAAATTGCTATTACAGGTTACCACGCTTACTCTGCTAAAGCTGTGGTGACACTCTTGTGCTTATACAAAAGCCAGGTCAGAAGTTAGATCTGATGCACATTTTGGTAAAACTGCTCCTTTGGTCTGTTTACAAATTATGGAGCTCTTCAGCCTTGCTCCAAAGGGGTTAATGCTAGGTAATCTCTGTAAGTGGGGGCATCAGTGAAAGATTTTTCATGAAAAATACAAGGTTATTTGCCAATAGAATTCTCCAAATGTATTGACTACTAAGATCTACTATGGATCTTGTTACATAATCTCAGCTTGTCTTCATGTAGCTATTGTTTCTGGGTAGGAAGTTATAAAATGAAGGAGTATAGAACTCCTCTTTTTCTTATTGATGCTGCCTTCATGCACATCTGCCAAAGCACATGAAGTTGACTAGGTTTAATCAGCTTTCTAAGAATTCCTGCTCTGTGCAACTCACTGTTACTTACTCTGGTCTTGGTGAAATGGTATGCAGTATTTTGAAAACTTGGTTACTAATGACTAACTCAGAATATTAATAAATTTCTCCATTCTGGTGTTATGTGAGCTTTGTTTGAAATAATTGGTGCTCTTCTACAGTCTAACGTGAAAAGATCAGGGGCCAACTTGACAGACATGGGACATAGCAAGATTAAGAAAAAGTGATAAACTCAAATAAACATATATTCAGTTTGTTAGCCTTTTTAAAAAACATTTAGAACTATCTTAGTTCATAGACAGAAATATATTCAAGAGTGAAGCAAAGCATCTTTGAAGATAGGAGGAGGAGCAGTTGCATCCTAGAAATAACTAAGGATTCCTTTATAATATATGTCGTCCTCTGTACTGCTGAAGGATTCTGGTTTCTAGGCAAGCATGCTTTCTGATATGAAACATAAAGAAATTCAGGTTTGTTTCCTTGTAGCACTGTGTCTCTATTTGCAGAAGAGAAAATAAGATTTTATGTTACTGTACTTCTTTGCAACCAAAAAAATGATTTTGCCATTCACAGCTAGGAAGCAGAGGGCTGAAACCTCTCTTTTCTTGGCATTTAACTCTGAGATTTCAGTGGTTACAGATCACACATAATCAGAAAGGCCTAATCTATTTAAAAGAATCTCTGAAGCCTTAAGCATTAAAGTAGTTTTGAAGAGGGGATGCTTGTCCAATCATCAAGGGAGGTGAGTATGTAAGAACAGCCCTTCTTTATTTTAAAATTCTTTAGATTTGGGATTAGGCAGTGGTCTGTTAAGACTTCCACATTACTGCTTATTTTGCAAAGTAAGATGTCATTTTGAAAGACTAGATGAGCCATTTGTGGAGGCACTTAAGAATTGCTGATTAGATGGGAGATGGTGAATATGTTATTTTAAAAGAGGAACATTCCTTCACAATCAGCAATGTAGGCTGAAGGGGAAAGCATCTTTAGGGGAAATGGATACATTATTACTCATTAAGAGAGGTACATGTGACATTACCCAGGGTACAATCTGGACTGTTGAACAGCAGTGTCCACTCACTTCTCCAGCCTGGGGTGCCTTTTATACTGTTTACTGTGAGAGCAACCACTCTTGCTTAGCTCACACGCAGCCTTCAGCATGTGAATTACTCCCAGATATTACTTTGATTGCTATAGCCAGCCACCAATGAATTACGCTGCAGGGCAACACCAGCAAACTCCAAGTCCCAGACTTTCCCCTAGACATGTGCATCTTGTAGTGCCCAGCTCTCTCCTTCTGGACAATACAAGCTCATATAAAGTCCATCATTTCATTAATAGAAAATTATGTGCACAAATCCTGTTACCTGGAATGGAGTTTCCCAAACACTTCAAACCAAACACACTGGTTTAGATAAAACAAGTTTGTTGACTACAGAGTTCAAGGGCGAAAGTCTCATTTTGGTGTCCTCACCCTGCAATGCTGGGGCGAGCTCTTTACCCAGTCCCTGGAAGGTGGCTTTCCGCATCCAAAAGTTCTGCAGCCACTGCTCGTCATCCCAGACCTGCATCACAATACGATCCCACCATTCAATGCTTGTTTCCAAAGCTCAAAATCAATGGTCCACCATGTGCAGCTGCTCCATGAATGCCAGCAGTAATCTGGTGTTGCTTGTTTCCATGGCACACAGCAGGTCAGGCACTTCTGATTCCTGTTCAGATTGGGAGCTTGTGATATACTACATGACCATGTGCAATATGTTCAGACCAGTGACCACAACAGTAGACGACAGTGCAGGATCCATCCTTTTAGACTGAGATGGCAGGTGCACAGTAAACAGGGGCCGTTGGAAATGCTGCAGAATGCAGTCAGAAGTCTATGGAATGATGAGATGGAAAAAACTGCATCATAGGACATTGTCTGCACCCATGATGCATTGCAATCCACTCCGCCTTCCCACAATTGCTAGCTGCAGAAAATGGCGAGAAGCACAGTGGGATAGCAACCTACAGTGCATTGCTCTCACTGTTGATGCTAGAGCACCAACTGTGGACATGCTTTGCCAACGGAAAGGGTGTTATGTGAATGTGCACAAGCAATGTGATTATAGTGGTTTTTGATTGTCCGCATAATTTGCGTTGACAAAACTCTGTAGTGTAAACAAGGCCTTAGAAGAAGTAAATTCTAGTGACTAATCAGTCTTCCATTTTCTATAACTTCATACAATCTAATGTATTATTATTATTTCCTTCCAGAGGTGGTGCTTAGGTTCTAATTTAATGAATTATTCACTCAGTTTGTCAAATACTGTTCTTCTGTGCTCATTATAAACCCATTGAGTTAGCATATAAAAAGACTCCTTAGTTTTGCAGACACAGCTACAACTTAATAAAAGCATCACCATCTTTGCTTCCTTTTGGAAAGTATGTTGCATTTGTTTCTATTTGATCCTGAAGGAAGGAAGAAAGCATTGTCAATGTAGTATATGATCGTCATTAATGTCAATGAGAAAAGTGTCAGAGGTGAAGATTGCTAACTTTTCATGTTTTGAGATTAATAAAAAGATATTCAAGTCATCCTTTTTAAAAATGTGAATGGTTCTTTTCAATATTTTGTACCTCAAAAGAATTGTATGTAAAAGGAAAGGGTAATTCTTTAAGTATCACAGGCTCTGGTCTGCTTTGACAAGAAAGTAACATTTTCCATCTATTTTAGAACATATGCCTACTGTTGTCTTGCATCAATACCATTAAAAAGAATAACTGAAAGTATGCTCCTAAAACTTCTTGATCTCAAAGGGGAAGATACCACAGGAAAAAGGAGAAAGCACCATTGTGTGTTTTCTGCCCTCTAGAGGCATAAAAAGAAACTGAACAGAATTGTCTGTGCACATGGCGATACTGCTCATTACCTAAACATAATCATCCTCATAAATTCCTTCCATCTGGTATCTATTCTAAAAACAAACTCTGGGGACACCTTTCTGGTAATTCTGATAATCAGCTAACTGGTCTCTTCTGAGAGAGCTCCCCACCAATCCACTGTCTCCTGCAGAATTTGCGAACCAAGCAGAATATGTGACATCTGTTCTGGATTGACAGATAAGAAAGGTCTGGCAAAAACACAATTTTAAATAATTTTTTATGGGACATAACTAGTTATCAAGAGGCCTTGAATGTTTACACTAGTTTGAACATACAGTTGCACCCTAATATATTTCCCTTTAGCATGACGTGTGGTAGGTAGTAATGTAGTTGGACTTTTGTTTCTTTGATAAACTTTTGGAGACTCTGGGGGATAAACAATAAGAAATTCTTATATGTGGTGTGAGATGCAGAGATTCCTGTTACTCTAACATTCTCTTTCTAATTTTGTTTCTTTCAGCTTTTTAGAAGTTTTAATTAAAGTAAGAAACAGACACAATGATGTGGTTCCTACCATGGCTCAAGGGGTGATTGAGTACAAGGAAAAGTATGGCTTTGATCCATTTGTTAGCAGTAACATCCAGTATTTTCTAGATAGGTTCTACACCAACCGCATCTCTTTCCGCATGCTTATTAACCAGCACAGTAAGTAATTGCTTTGTTTTTCAACTTGGAGGAATAATTGGTTGTTGCTTATAAACCTAAAATGACAGCATTGATTTGGCATTCCTCGCACCAATGACTAATTTTAATATTCTGAGGTGAAGATGGTATATGATATATTGTGACAATTGGTTTTTTAAGTAGTGCAGTATTTTTGAGGTGTCTAGAAATTAATCTGAACCACTAAGCAGAATAATAGCCCTGTATTCCAAAGTGATAGGCTTGCAGTGAAACTCCACAGTTCTATTTTGTCAATGTGACTGTACATTTTTTTCACTCTGTTAGCAGATACAGTGTGCAAGGTGATGTATAAGGTATTTTTAGGTACTAGTAAAATAACTGCATCTTCTCTGCCTACCAGTCCGCTCTGTAGATTTGACACGTTTCATCATCAGACACAAAAAAGTCTTCCTCCTTTTCAGTTTTTTGTGTGTTTGTTCACTGTGCATATTTTAAGAGCTAAATAGTTTCCAGCAAGTTATGCTGTCTCCTGTTGTTAATTCACCAACCTCTTCTTTTTTTCTTTTCTAAAAAAAACTGTATTTCTCACCTGAGAGTTAAATTTTTATTCTTCCCTTTATTAATCAACACAGTAGTTCTGATTTTCACACTTTCCCTCAAATTAGATTCTCAGGTTTGTACTGTTTAAGTATCCATTGTTGGTATTCATCTTGTAGTGTGAAAGAAATTACTTACATAGCTCCCAGTAACCAATATTTGTTGCATTTCAAAGTTAAGGTCAATCTTGTGATCTCTTGAAGTGTATATTTGTATCATGGCTCTAGGGTTTCATTCCCTGTCCAGTATTTTTCTGTTTGTGACATCTTAGAAACATGGGCACACTACATATGGTAGGATTATATAGTAGGAAAAAGGTTAAATCCAGGGTATTTTACTAACAATTACATATGTATCCAGTAACTTTTATTTATAATATGACCAGTGAAAGGTGTTAAATGCACTAGTATAACAAGGATAAAAAGATTAGAATAGTATATCCACTTAGCAATAAATCTGGCCAGACATAGAAACAAAGACAACAAAGCTAGATAAATAAAAAGGCCCCTCTTAGAAAATAAATGTTAGGATGAAACCTTTATTTATTATTATCAGAGTTTGTAGGTCTAGTCTAAGGAAACCAGTTGCACCCGTTTAACTAACTGTGATGTTAACTGGTTTAGTTAGCTGGTGCAACATTGAATCTGGACACTCATACCAATTTAAACCTGGCTTATATCATTAGTTTGTACAGAGTTGCAGCAGTTTAACTAAACCAGTTTAATATTACACCTTTAATCAAACTGGGGGAATTTCTTTGTGTATACAAACTCTAGTGGTCCAGCCTTGATTAGTTAAGGGCAAATGGCTCTCAAGTGTTGAAAGAGAGATGGCTAGGACAAGTTTTGAAAACAGAGGCTTCATGTAATTTGGCCTTGACCCCTACAGAATTTTGTTTAATTTATTGTTGACAAATGGGTGCTAAGTATTAGAAACCTTTTATACTTACAGTTCCTACCTACTGGGACCTTCTTATTGTAACATCCTCATTATTGTAATAGCTGTGCACTGAGATAATTATATGAATTCAGTTGTATCTGTACTGACTCTAGTCCAGGGGTTGGCAACCTTTCAGAAGTGCTGTGCCGAGTCTTCATTTAGTCACGCTAATTTAAGGTTTTGCGTGCCAGTAATACATTTTAATGTTTTTAGAAAGGTCTCTTTCTATAAGTCTATAATATATAACTAAACTATTGTTGTATGTAAAGTAAATAAGATTTTTAAAATGTTTAAGAAGCTTCATTTAAAATTAAATTAAAATGCAGAGCCCACCGGACCGGTGACCAGGATCCCAGGCAGTGTGAGTGCCACTGAACACGCATGCCATAGGTTGCCTACCCCTGCTCTAATCTATCCCCAAAACTATGAGACTTTTTCTCTTTCTTCTGGATAGACATAAATGGACTCCAATGCATTCATTTCTCACATCATATCAGATATTGCAAGCTATAATTACTAAACAAAGTGGTTTTTTTCTAGCAAGAGGGCAATAGTCTTGATCAGGGACTGACATTATGGAGGAGTATCTTTTTTTGCAGTGTGACACCGAATCTTGTCAACACATTGTCTGATTTAACTTTTTTTATGTTGTTTTAAATGTAATAGCCATTCACTTAACTATCAACTTTTTTTCCTCTTAGCACTCCTTTTTGGTGGAGATACTAATCCTGCTCATCCCAAGCATATTGGAAGTATTGATCCTACCTGTAATGTGGCTGAGGTAGTGAAAGGTAAGTAGATAAATTTAATATTTGTATTGTTTCAAACCCCAATTTACAGTTATACATACATAACTAGTTAAGGTGTCCAAGGCAGAAAATTTATTTCCATTTAATTAAAATTTTAAAAAACCTCTAAGGAATGATACACATTCAGTTGCTTATAGCGAGGCCATAAAAATATCAAAGTTTCTAATAATATTATTAATATCTAGCTCTTACAGCACTTTTCATCTGTGGATCTCAATGTACTTGACTAGGAAGGTGGGTACAGTTATCTCCTTTTTACATATTGGGAAACTGAGACAGAGGTGAAGTACAGTCTTGTCCAAGGACACCCAGCAGGCCAGGGGCAGAACTAGAACTGGAACTAGAACTCATGTCTCTGTGTCTGAGCCTGGTGCTTTATCTACTAGATCACACTTTCTAGTAGCCTCAAAATCCAAAAATCTGAAACTAGTGGAATGTTAATATAGCTACAAAAAATAGAATTATAACTTTATTTTGTACTACAAGGACAGATTAAAGTTTTTTATCCTTTTCTTATGTTTGATGTGGTTGTTAAATTATTTTCCAGAAAGTATTTAAGAATACATATTCTACTTTCTAAAGGAAATCAAGGGTATAGGTAATCATCTGTTCTTGTACAATTATTCAAGTAAGGCTCTACAATAAAGAAACAAACACCATAAGAAAGTGACATTATAATTACTCCTGGGGGAATTCTGTCGCACTGCGTGCACACATAGTTAATGAGCCAGACATAATTTTAAATTTTTTGTGCAGAAAAAAGCTTCTACTGGAAAGTTGCTGCAATTACACCTTTTGCTCATCAGAGAGCGCTTTGGTGCTAGAACAGAGCAGCCTCTCCCATCAGTCCCATCAGAAAATACTGTAACTTCACTGGAAAGTTGCTGCAGTTCTGCCTTTTGCCCACCAGAGGGCACTGTGGAGATAGAACAAAGCAGCAGCTTCCAGCCATCTGGGGAAGAGAGAAACTGCTTTTTTCGGGGCGCCTGTCGGACGAGGTCAGGAGACAGGAGCTATGAGGAGACAGACAGCATGATGCTGCTGGGGGATTGGACAGGGGCTCATAAGGGCTAGTGAGGGAGGACAGACTGGGGCAGGGGCTGAATGGGAGTGCAGGCATAGGGCCACCGAGGGGAGGGAGCTGCAAGGCCAGATAGGGAGATGGGGGTGTCTAAGTGGGGGCACAGAGACACATGGGAATGGTGGAGGGGGTGCAGGGCCACATAGGGACAGGGGTTGGCTGAGTGCGGATACAGAGATGTGTGGAGATGGAGGACAGGGATAGCTCAGTGGTTTGAGCATTGGCCTGCTAAACCCAGGGTTGTGAGTTTAGTCCTTGAGGGGGCCATATAGGGATCTGGGGCAAAAATCTGGGGATCGGTCCTGCTTTGAGCTAGACTAGATGACCTCCTAAGGTCCCTTCCAACCCTGATATTCTATAACAGGGAGAAGGGGTGCAGGGACACCTGGGTATGGGGGAGGAGGTGCAGAGCTGGATGGGGAGAATAAATGTCTGAGTGGGAGTGGAGGAATACATGTGGACAGGAAGTTCAAGGACACATGGGGGACAGGGGCAGATGTTCCTGACTGAATGGAAGAGACTAGGGGTCAGCCAGGGTCTGCATGGGGGAAGCTCCCTAACAATCCCTCCCCACCCCCGCAAAAAACCTGTTTCATACTTTTCCCACCCATACCCAACAACCCTCGAAGTTCACACCCAGGCTCCTTTCCCAGCAATTACTTCCTTCTCCCTCAAGTCCGCTGTTACCCCAACTCCCCTAAGCCTTTGCACTGCTTCTGAGGGGTGCAAGAAATATATTTCTGTATTGTACTTTAAATGAATTATTACTCAAAGTACTGTATTAATAACCCTGAATCTTTTTTGTTGTCTGTAACAGTACAGGCATACAAACATTGGGTATCTATAAGTGTTATCTGTGTATGGAATGTGTGTATCTGAATTCTCAGTTGATATATTCTCATGTGAAGACATATTTTGTCCAACTATGCCAGGATGTAATCTAGTGCAAGAATATTGGGATGCCATATGAGAACTGGTGTTGGGCATCAAATCTTGATCTTCAGTTCTTGGGTTGACAAGGGCTATGAACATAGTGGAAGCATAACCATTTTACACTCATGAGAGGAGGTATCTCTTCATGCTGTTCTCCGTTGATCTGATTTCCTCCATATTAACTCAAAGAGCAAAACTGATCGCCTCTAAGGGAGTGTGACCACAATGCTTTAAAAGAGGGAAGAAAAATGAAGAAAGTAGTTGGAGGGAATCCTTAGTGCTAGGAGAGGGTATTATGATCCTTATGAAGGAAGGAGAGACACCACATGAGAAACTAGTGGAACACAAAGCACCTTTTTAAAACTACAGAATCTATCCATGCTCGTACTTGAAATTTTTATTTTGATATATGCTATAAAATACATAATTTATGTAAGCAACAGTATAGAAGTTCAAGTATATTAAAAAGGAAGAAAAAAGACATGCTAAACCCTACAGAACAAGTTTGTTCAGCAAGCCTCTAATACAGCAGAATTACAAAGCTTTTTTCAATATTTAAGTAGCAGCTGCCTAATATATATACTAATTCCGTAGTACTGATTGCAAGTGAAACTGTATTCAAGCAATGTGGTACTTTATTTCACCCTTTGTTATACATTTGTGTATCAGTTGATGTGTCTGTAATGTTTCACTTACAGTCTTGCTGCTTTATAAGCATTTGAAATTAATGTTAACCTTATCCCAGTTTTGCTTTTGGAGTAAGTGACTATCTCAAAGTGACCTCATTTTTACTGAGCTTTTTTAAAAGGAGTTTTTGAATGTTTGGTGAAACCATGTGAAATGTAGTGTATGAATTATAAATAACTATAAATTACAAAACTTGAGAATAAATTATAAGAGTTTGTGTTATTTTGATATCAAAGAATTCTAACCCTATAGATTCAGATTTTCTTTTTTTTTATGAAGTCATTGCAGTTGCAAATTCTTCATAAATTAGTGTTTTCCAGTATACATTGTAATTGGTGAAACAGTTTATTTTTATCAGTTAACAATGGCTGCCTTATAAGAAGTGCTGTTTTGTGCAGTGTGTTTCCAAGATAGCTTTTGTGTGCATTGTGTTGCAATTTTTTGTCAGCAGGTGGAGATATGGCATAGATTGCCAAAGCAGGAAATATAATCAAAATGGATTCTTGATGTTCCTTTGATTTTGTTTTCCTGTTCTAAACCATAGTAATTATTGATGCCATATTGATGAGTCTTGAAATCTAAGCTACTGTATTACAACATTCAAATCTAACAAGTATTGATCACTTGGGCACGGCTATATAATCCTTGAGTTGTTTTGTTATAGTGAGACTGTAGCACCACTAGTTAAAGATGAGACTAGAGTTGATTAATAATTGTTTTTTGATTCAGTGGCTGAACTGAAAAATTAGAAGGGGGGGAATAAAACAGTTTCAAACTGAAACTTGAATTTATTCATTTTTTCTTGATAAAACAAAAAACTTAAATTCTTTTTATTAAGGTAAAATGAAATATTTTTAATATCAATTTGAAATGATATATTGAAACAAAATGTTGATATGAAATGACATTTTTAAAATTTTCATTTTGGGTTTTTTTCCCAGCTAAAACTATTTGCTGAATTTGACCCAAATTCTCATAGTTTCAGTACCCCTCAAAATGCATTTTCTAGTTGAGACTAGCTTACTGATTTTTCTAAGTGTGCTAAAATCCACGTTTATTTGTTGAAAGTTGCTGTGTCTTGAGGAGGCCTGGGGCCAGGGTTAGTGTTCAAATGACCTCATATTTTGACTAAGGGACACCCCAAATAGTCCACCAAACCAAAAAACTGACATACTGTAGCCAGTGAACCTGAGAAGTACCCACATACGGTGAGTTTGAGCTCTGCCCTAAGTAGATTTCAAAGAATGTATATTTTGTGCAAAGAGTCATAGCAGTGTAGGACTGGAAGGGACCTCAAGAGGTCTTCTAGTCCAGTCCCCTGCATCCAAGGCAGCACTAAGTAATAACTGGACCATTCCTGACAGGTGTTTGTCTAACCTGTTCTTAAAAATCTTCAATGATGGAGATTCCACAGACTGCTTAGGCAATTTGTTCCAGTTCTTAGCTCCCCTGACAGTTAGGAAATTTTTCCTAATGTCCAACCTAAACCTCCCTTTCTGCAATTTAAGTTAATTGCTTCTTGTCCTATCCTCTGAGGTTAACTAGAATATTTTTTCTCCCTCCTTCTTGTAACAACCTTTTATGTACTTGAAAACTGTTATCATGTCTCTCCCCCTTCCTCCCCCACCCAGTCTTCTCTTCTCCAGACTAAACAAACCTAGGTTTGTTTTTTTTCAATCTTTTCTCATAGGTCATGTTTTCTAGACCTTTAATCATTAGTTGCTTTCAGCCTGTACTCTGCATGGTCTTCTTCTGGAAGTTGGGCCCTGAGGATACAGTTTCTGGTTTAAGAGCCATGTTCTGAAATCCACATGCTTAATCAGATTTATGTTAGAAATATTGCCAAGGAAAATTTAATTAATTAATTAGAGGGAAGATGAAAGACTGTAGTAAGCAGCAGCATTCTGTTAATGCGTGCTTCTCATCCTATTCCTGACCAATGGGACTCTGTGATTTAAAAAAAAAAAAAAAAAAAAAAAAAAAAAGGCAAGTAGCTGTGACTCTCAGCAGTGTCTGTGTGATCAAAGGGATTGCTGAGGATCAAGATATGCACCCAGGATAGAGAGCCCTGTTCTAAGGACTGGTGTAAGGTTGACATTGTTACGCAGCACTAAGATACTGCCATTAGACAAAATACACCTCTACCCCAATAGAACGTGTCACGATATAACACGAATTCGGATATAACGCGGTAAAGCAGCGGGGAGCCCCGAGCCCTTTAAAGCGCCACCCGAGCCCTGCTGCTTTACCGCGTTATATCCGAATTTGTGTGGAGCCCCGGGCCCTTTAAATCCCCACCCGAGCCCCGCTGCCAGAGCTCTGGTGGTGATTTAAAGGGCCTGGGGCTCTCCGCAGCAGCTGGAGCACCAGGCCCTTTAAATCACCACCGGGGAAGCCGGTCCAGTCCGGCACGGCGTACCCGATATAAAGCAGTGTCACCTATAAGGCAGTGAGATTTTTTTGGCTCCCGAGGACCGCATTATATCAGGGTAGAGGTGTAGTAACTTATATTAATCATGAAAAATAAACACGGAAAACACATTTCAAGTTTCTACAATAATTAATTTAAGCTACACACACCATGGATCCACACCTATCAGTTTCACCCTTCTAAGTGAGTTCTTCAAGTGCTTTTCGATATGTGTTCCACTCTTGGTGCCCGTGTGTTCCTAGTGCTCTTGAGATTGGAATCTTTTGGCCAGCAGTATCCTTTGGCCCAGGCCTGTATTGTAAGTGCCCTCAAGCCTACCTCCTGAGAGCATAAAATGGCAGGGTGGGACCAACTGTCTTTGAGGTCCTTCTTAATGCCCACGGGTAAGATACAGACTTGCAAGCAATATGTTTATTTTTGCATATTTGCATAATTAATTTTTAAATTTGTATAGATAGTTACTGTCGTCAGTAGCTACCGGTGTGGTGCTCTGCTCTGTTCAATGTTGATATCAATCATCTGTGTGCGTGTGTTCCCTCTATGTGCTGTCCCAACTCTGCGCAAATAGCTGACACAGCAGACCCGACGAGAACCCCCAGTGACCACAGACTCTAGTAAGGTACGAAGGCACATCGGCCAGGTTTATTGTCAAACGAAGCACAGTAATAGTTCCCTCTAGACTTTACTCTACAGGACATACTACGAATATGTGCCCCCTGGCAATGGACTCAGCTCAGTCAGTGGCGTGACTTTCCACTGCCCCTTAGGCTGGACAAAGACATCCACTCAGAGGTGTATTCTTATACAGAGGTACAAACAAGTTACACATCACTCCTGACGTATTGAGGTGCAACCCCTTTACGTAGTAAGGTGCCGCCTCTCATCTTGTACATGCTGGTTCGAACAAAACAACTCTATCCATCATATTACCCTTTTGGCCCTGTCATTGGGATGGGTCAGCTTGTTCCTTATTATCTGTGTGGAGTGTACAAGTATGCGAATGTTCTGATATCTGGTGTCCAGTACCTTTTAGGTATGTCTCTTTTTGCCGCATCAGCCCTTTCCTTGCCAGCTTCTGTGAGCAGGGCCTGTCTCTGGCTCACAGCTTAACTTTGCTTTATGTTAGCAAAGTCTTGACCATTACTTTAGTTCAGGCCTTAGGCCTCATACTGGGCCTCTAATATCAAGGTTTATATCTCAGGACCTCCTCTTACTACAGTTACTTTTAGAATAGTTGTAGTATAGTTTTGTTAGTTAAGTGTATGTTGTTAGGTTTCTTTTCAGGTAATGCTTTTAAACACTTTTTTCTGTTATCTGGCACTGGGTCTTCAATCCTCGCGGCTGAACAAACATCTCCAAGCAGTTTTAAGTATTGCTAAGTATTGTAAGCAAGACAGCTATACCGCTTAATTGTGGCCATTTAAAATGTTTATTTTTATATTCACTGAGCGGCATATCATGAGCAAATGTTCTGTTGGTTGTTCATTTTCATAACAAACTCAGAAAACAAGAGAAGCTCACTGAAACCTTTTTTCTCTTGGATAAATCTGAGACCAGCCTCTGATCTGGGTAAACAAGATCCATCCAAATCTGAGCAATCTTAGTTCCTTAGTAAGCACTGGGTCTGCTACCAGTTCCTGGGATCCTGCCTCTTTGATGCATGCTACAGCAATTTCTGCTTCCCAAGTCATCATCCCACATCGGTCCAAGCTGCACTAGAAGTTTGGCACAGAGTGCACATATGGTGTCTGTAAGGGTTGTCCCCAAAGAAATTACAGTGATTCCTGTTCCACCATTAGAGGAGTATTCCTTTTCTTTATCAGCCTCAGACCAGAGTATGGAGGCTTCTCCTAATGACTCCTGAGTCTACTATATCTCCGTCAGAATTCAGTGTACCTGTGTATAACATAAACACAGGGATTATAGGGAGGGATGTTCTATCTGGTACTCCCCAATCCCCTTTTCGGCTTCATACACAGTTCACCTATGGACCTCACCCCTGCCTTGACTGGGCTTTATGCAGTCTGTTTCCAAAACTCGATTTCTGTAAAATTGGAATAATCCAGTAGTGTAGTGTAGACATACCCTTAGTGAACGGCAGCTGGCCTATACTCAACTACTTTCACCTACTCTGCTTAAACCAGGGTTTCTCAAACAGGGGTCGCCGCTTGTGTAGGGAAAACCCCTGGCGGGCTGGGCCGGTGTGTTTACCTGCCTCGTCCGCAGGTCCGGCCAATCGCAGCTCCCACTGGCTGGACCTGCAGACGGGGCAGGTAAACACACCGGCCCAGCCCACCAGGGGCTTTCCCTACACAAGCGGCGACCCCTGTTTGAGAAACCCTGGCTTAAACCATCCCAGAGTTGCCAGATCTTGTAACCCACCCCTTGGCTCTTGTCCTAAGGATGCCGTTTGCCTGGTTGTGTGCTGTTAAGTATGCTCTCATACTACCATACATTTCCAAGGCAAGATGACTGTTGTTTGCCTCTACTTGCACAACCCATATAACTCAGTACTTACAATAGTAAATCCTTTTTTAAAATAATGTGCCCTTTCTTGGGGGATGGGAACATAGATATACAGTAAAAGTAACATGAAAATGCACACTGATTTCAGACTTGTAAATCAGTGCCTAAAAAGTCAGATATCTGCTTGCAGCCTTGTTATTCTGAGATGTTGAATGAACATTGCTAGCCTTTTTGTATAAATGCAGAATTCGGGATAAAGTATGCTGCTTTATTCTTTCACAGATGCTTATGAAACAGCTAAGATGTTGTGTGAGCAGTACTATCTGGTTGCACCAGAGTTGGACGTTGAAGAATTCAATGGTAATAGGAAGTTCATTTTATTTTAAGTGCTATAAGGGGGTATATAAGTTTAATAGAACAAGAATAATTGCTAGCTGTTGTTTACTCAATAGATAAGTTTTTAAACTGAGTTACAAAGATCATATACAGAGATGTCTCTTCCCTTGCCCTCCTAATTACTCTCCCTTTTGGGGCAGCAAAGTTAATTAGTTAAATAAAGTGACTCCAGTGGTAGGAGTACCCTAACATAGAGGAGCATTTGTTTAATTCTTGATGCTGAGGGGAAAGTGCTGCATGGTGAATCAAATATCACTTCCGGCAGCTGCATTTGCTTTCTTCCGAGTTACCTTGTGTAGGTAATTACCAGGCCTGATTCTACTTACCATCTGATATGACTGCATTCTGTGTTTAATCGTGAAGTATGTTTTCAAGTTCTACTATTACATGTTTGGAAAGTGAGAGAGAACATAGTTATACAGTTGTCTTTATTTGTTACAAATTCAGCTTACTACAGTAGATGGAGTGAATTGTGATACCATAAAGGGAATATGTTGAAAAAACTTTTTAGCTAACTGAAATTTTATTTATTTCTAGCTAAAGCTCCAGACAAGCCTATTCAAGTAGTCTATGTACCCTCACATCTGTTTCATATGCTATTTGAGTTGTTCAAGGTAGGTAAGATTTATTAATGCTTTGATTGTAATTGCATGTTGTAGTTAAGGTTCTTCTCAGCCATTATGTTTGGAAAAAAAATTCTTCCTCGCGTTCTCATATTTTTTTGTTTTTGAAAGTTTGGAGTGACGTGATGACAGTTAGCTCTTGAGCCCTTCCCTAGTGCACACACTTCAAACGCTCATTTACTCTCCAGTGATGGTTGTACCCTTTTCTGCATTTGGTTAACTCAAAACAGCTTGTGGTAAAATTTCTAACACTAACCTTCATGGTACAGTACAAAACCTTATTATTTTGCTCAGGATTTGTGCCTTATTGGATGGTTTAAAGCAGGGGTCAGCAACCTCTGGCACGCGGCTCGCCAGGGTAAGCACCCTGGTGGGCCAGGCCAGTTTGTTTACCTGCTGCGTCGGCGGACCACGGCTCCCACTGGCCACGGTTCGCCGTCCCAGGCCAATGGGGGTGGCGGGAAGCCGCGGCCAGCACATCCCTCACCCGCGCTGCTTCCCGCCATCCCCATTGGCCTGGGACGGCGAACCGTGGCCAGTGGGAGCCACGGTCCCCCAAACCTGCCGACGCAGCAGGTAAGCAAACTGGTCTGGCCCCCCAGAGTACTTACCCTGGCGAGCCGCGTGCCAGAGGTTGCTGGCCCCTGGTTTAAAGGCTGGAATATTTGGGTGGCTGCTAGTGTTCCTCTTGAGGGATGTCAGTTTTCTTTTTGAATGGTTTAACTTTTAAAAAATTGTTTACTAATTTTCAGAATAACTGACAAGTTAAACTGTAAAGCAGAGACAATAGGAGAGATATTAAACTGCAAAAATTGTATGTTTTGTGAAATAATGTGCAAGTTCCCTGAAAGGCATAATTGCGCACATTTTATAAATTAAAGAAAACAAATAAATTCAGTAGAAAGCAATGTGGAGTTTTTCCAAAGAATATATTTTTCTTTTTGTGTTCTCCATTAATGTGCATGTACTTGACTGCTATCTTTCCCCTTTCCTGTCATGAGCTATATGATATGTGACTTTCTCTAGGACAGAGTTGGTGCGAATTTGTGGAGTGATGCTGTAGATGTGTTTGTAAAACTATAAAATATCATTTGTGCACTAATATAGAAGTCAGACACACAGTAGTAGCTTTAAGTGGTGTTACATTTGTGATGTACTGTGAGTGCAAATTGCATTGATTAAATGACTGCAACATAACAGTTTTGATGTGGGTCAGGCACATCAAGGCTTTACTATACTTCTGTTGCACTTATTTTCAAAGTATAGTGATTTATTTCATCTATATGACTAATACAAGTGTTAATGTCTGTACTGTGGAGGTGGGCAGTGTTGGTATGTATGAGTAATTTAATGTAGAAATACGTTTCTTTACAGTAGAACCTTAGAGTTACGAACATCTCGGAAATGGAGGTCGTTTGTAACTCTGAAATGCTGGTAACTCTTAACAAAACTTTATGGTTGTTCTTTCAAAAGTTTACAACTGAACATTGAGTTAATACAGCTTTGAAATTTTACTGTGCAAAAGAAAAATGCTGCTTTCTCTTTATCTTTTTAGTAATTTACATTTAACACACTACTGTACTGTATTTGCTTCTCTTTGTTTGTTTTTATTTTGTCTCTGCTGCTGCCTGATTGTGTACTTCCAGTTCCAAATGAGATTTGTGGTTGACTGGTCAGTTCGTAACTCTGGTGTTCATAACTCCAAGGTTCTACTGTATTGTTTTGTGCTTTCTGGTATTGTATCCAATAGAAATATTAAGTTACTTACAGTAAACTATTACAATATAAAAATGTAATAAATTGATAGTTGACTTGCTGTCAATTACATCTTGAATTCACTCACCTATATCCTCTTCTGTATCCATGTATACATGTAGGGCAGTTTTATTCACAAGTTTTTCAGAATAACACAGTGAAAATGTATCCAGTTTGTACATTCTTACTAAAAGTATTTATGGTAAAGTTGAGGTGGAGAATATATCAGAATCTAAAACATATGGTTTTAACTTTAGAACTCAATGAGAGCTACAGTGGAATTACATGAAGGTAGGAAAGAAGGCTATCCATCAATTAAAACATTAGTCACTTTGGGGAAAGAAGATCTATCCATAAAGGTAAACTAATAATATTTTTAAACTGCTGAACTGACTTTCAAAGAAATGCTCACATTAGTAATGTTTTTGATAAATTTATCTTTAATTTTACGACTAAATTATGTTCTCTGTATAGGTTCTGGCACTCATTCCATTTGCATTAATGTTTATACAAGTAATTTAAATAATGCTTTGTCCGTGTTTGATGCTTGAACTTTCTGTTCCCGAGCAGATATTGAGTGTTCAAGTAAAACCTTGACTTTTTTCTGTAGATAAGTGATCAAGGAGGTGGTGTCCCTCTGAGAAAAATAGATCGACTGTTTAACTACATGTACTCAACAGCACCTAGGCCTAGTTTGGAGCCAACAAGAGCTGCACCTTTGGTAAGCATCTGTGGGTCAGGGTAAAATACTTTTTTCAGAACGTAAGTGCAGTTACACTCTAGTCTCTCTCCTAGAGTAATCTGTTTTCCTACATTAAAACTTGTTGAAGTTTTTCTATCACAGAAATTGGATATCATCAGGAAATCTGTGTTGGCAAAACTTACCAGGAGAAAACGCTGCTGATTCTTCACTATTATTCATTTTTAGCAACTTAACTGTGGAGTAGGAAATTACTTTCCTTTGAGTGTCCTGAAAACCATATTATTGGAAATAACTAGATCTATCTACAGCGCAGCATTTTAAAACACTAGTGTGAAAGGTGTTTAGTATCTAAACTAACTAGCCTATAGTGCAGGAGTTGGCAACCTTTCAGAAGTGGTGTGCCGAGTCTTCATTTATTCTCTCTAATTTAAGGTTTCGTGTGCCAGTAATACATTTTAACGTTTTTAGAAGGTCTCTTTCTATGTCTATAATATATAAGTAAACTATTTTTGTATGTAAAGTAAATAAGGTTTTTAAAATGTTTAAGAAGCTTCATTTAAAATTAAATTAAAATGCAGAGCCCCCCAGACCGGTGGCCAGGACCCGGGCAGTATGAGTGCCACTGAAAATCAGCTCATGTGCTGACTTCGGCACGCGTGCCATAGGTTGCCTACCCCTGCTATAGTGTTTTGCATGTACACCAAATAGTAGCCAATTAGCTGAGCCACATTTTTCAGTATTATAGCACTTACAGAGTAAGTAGAAGTGAGTTTGTATCAGATTTTTAAAAAATGACTTTTTTTTTATACAGGTTTAAGTCTTTGTCCTCTAAAAAAAAATGAAATCAAAATTTGTTTGTAATATGTGGTGTCACCAGCTAACTCATTTTAGTCTTTGCTCTTTAATAGTGGCATCTGTCATTCTATTCCTCTTCAGTAGTATCTTCTGTGCCAGATTTACAAAAATGTTCAGCACCCAGTAGCTCCCATTAAGAACAATGGGAGCTGCTGGGTGCGGAATACTTTTCAGATTTGGCCCTTCTGTTATATATGATTCCTTATTACAGGATTTATACATTTTGTATGTATTGGATCATTGAAAAATTGGTCTCACTAGTGTACCACTTGGCTGGCATTATTTAATAAGAAGATTGGTTAATGACCTACAGTACACTTGCCTCTAATCATAGATACCCCTCTTCTCATCTTGTTTGTTCTGTACAGTTTCTTATGCGGTTTTTATCCTTGAGTATGTCAAGTAAAAATGGTATCTTTGGCACTTTCCTCTTCATCTTTTAAATACTATCCTACCAAGCGTGTTCTTGTTGGTATTTGGCAGTGGTGGTGAACTCCATTAGTTTGCTTTGCTGTTTGTAAGCAAATAAGAAGGTATTATGCCTGCACTAGAGAGCTTAAAATCTAGTTCTGGCATGGAACAATCTCATTGGTACAGAGAAAATTACTGTTTTCCTTCAGGTTATTTGAGTGGAGAGCTTCAAGGCTCCACCTCAACCATCTGCTTCTCTTTTTGGGTGTCTCATTGTTTGCTTCAGCCACAGATGCTCCTTCAGTGCAAATGAACCCCAATCTACATCTCTGTTGACTTGCACTCTCATCTTTCTATTGCTGCTTTTGACTCTTTCATATTCTAGATTAATACCAAATGCTTCAAAAACAGAAGTGCTCTTTTTCTAGTAAATCCTCTTGGATAGTCAGCAACATGGAATGGGCTCTTTAATTTAAACCTGAAGTTTGTTCCCAGTATCAGGAATTGTTTAGTCCTCCTTGACTCTAGTCTCTCTTCTTACTGCACCACCTTTGTCTAGAACTCATCCATACCATGAATCCGATAAAATCTCTTATTCATTCCTTAATCACATTTTGTCATCACTACTTTAATTTCTCCTTTTATAGTTTTCCTAAACTCCTGCCCTTTTAAACTTTTGTAAGATCTAGACTATTATGAGCAAATTATTTCCTGTGTCATTTTCAGTCACTTCTTTTCCATCTGTGAAGCCAGTTAAAAACCGCCTTCCTGTCTTTCCTAATTCTGTATAGAATAGTTCCATTTAATATCTAATCTCTCATCCACTTAATCCATACCTTCTCACTTGGGACCCAATCCTGCAACAACTGACAAGCATGCTTATTTCTAAGCATGTGCATCAGTGCTTGCAGAATTGGGGCTTTTGCTTATCCAGTTGTGCCATCTTCTATTTCCCCTGAGATTATATGATACTCTTATTTTAGTTTATGTAACATATATCAGACCTTGTCATATAATGTAAAATGATTACTTTTATTTTTCTGTTTTTAACTTTGATTTTGGTTTTTGTTCATTGATTAATGTTCCTTCTATTTCAATAACTTCTGCTACAAAATTAGGTCAGTGGAGAAACCTTGTTACCATGGCAGCCAGTCCTCGTGGTAGGCATCAGCAAACTAAGCAATTGCTTAGGGCCCCAAGCAGCTCACGCCCCTCCCCCATTAATTATTCGTACGTGTTGTGTGGGGGAGGCACCAAAAATATTCCTGCTTAGGGCCCCCACTGATCCTGACAAGGTCTTGGGATCGCCCATACTATGTATTTATAATTGACAACAGTTGAGTCCATTAACACTTATGTTTAATGACAGTTAAATCTTTAAGAGAATGGTTTAAGTCACACATTTAAAATCTGCCTGATATATACAAGGTAACTATTTATAGTGGGGAAAATGTGCTTTAATTTAGATCTAATAGATAATGCTAACAGAGCATATTTAATACAGTGTGGAATACATTTCCCATGTATCTGCTGCACAGTCTAATGCGTGATGAAAGATTGATGTTAGAAAGCTTGTTTTCTCAAAGACCAGAGTTTTGCCCCCATTGCCTGTATTCTGTGTCCTAGAGCAAGGACAGCCCTGACACAGCAATTAATGTGTGTTAGTTGGTGTACTTTTACTTGAGAGAACAGGGTCATGTTAAAACAAGATCCCTGGAATCTGAACCTTATGGCCTTCAGGGTGTCCACCAAAACACTGCATGAAAAATAGGAAGTTTGCTTTCCAAAGAGTGAGCTGGAGAATATGGGGAGGGAAAGGTAGAATAAAGGAATGAATTGGTGTGGGATGGCACAAACAAAAGGGACAGGAAACAAGAAAGACTGCGTGCCCAAAATTTAGGGACAGTGGGTTCTGTTTAGTCTTGATCCACTCTTGAGGGTGAATCATGTCAACTGTTAGCTCTCCCAATTCACATGCTTTTTGACTTTAGCAAAATAATTAGTGTCCTATGTCCAGCAAAGATTTGAGTGTTGTTTTTTAAAACATTTCTTTGGAAATTGATTATTTTGCTGTCCTAGGAAGAATTCTTCCCTTGTTAACGATTCACAAGAAATAAATGTGCTCTTAAAATGAGATGTCTCCAAGTGATGCATGTGTCTGTATGTCCTGTGTTAATGGCAGTCTTTGAGAAGTGAGTTTATGGCATGCTGTTTTTTAATTTAAAAGAAAGAGCAAGTAAGCAGACAGCTATTTTCACAGTGGAAGCACAGATACTAATAACTATATAACAAGCAGCATGACAAGTGTTTCCAGGAATTATCTTCACCATTTCTCGCCTCCATTTCCCTCCAACTTACTGTTATAGCCATCAACTTAAAAGTTGAGCAATGCTGTAAACCAATCCAGGTCTCTGCATTTAGCTTCTGTAAAAATCAGGCAACTTCCCTGGAAGAGTGTGTATGTGTAGTATGTGTGTCTGTAAAGATAGAAATGATAAAGCTGCATAACATGAGAGAATATGTCATGGGAGGTGGGGTATAAAGGTTTTATCAATATGAGTTTGGAATAGCTGTATTACTCATGAGTGTTGAAGCCATGCATTAATTGTGTAGGGCATCCCAAACTCATGCTAGTAAAACCTTTATAACATAGCATCCCATTGTGTATTTTAAAATCCAGGCCTGATCCTCAGCTGATGTAAATTCAGTGTTGCATTGTTGACTTCAGTGCCATTTTACATCAGCTAAGGATCTGACACCACATATCTTGCAGTCTACCAAGGCTAGAAACATTGTATTGGAATGGGGGTTTCCTGGTTTTCCAAAATATAAAATGCCCAGGTCTTGCCCTAAAGAATCACAAGGTACACTTCTCACAAGATACTCTTCCACTCTGTGTACACGTTTTTGTTTGTAACACAATATGCATACTAATAATTTTAATGTATGTACATGTATATCATTTGTGTGTTCATTGCATGTATTACTCTATTTCCCTGAGGACCTTACATGATATTTACCTTCTTTTCTGGGAGGCAGATTTTGGGTCTGAACTGATTGAAAGTTTCTGCTTTCAAGATGGTGGCCATAGTAATAAGTATAGTGCTCCCAGTGGATATATGCTTGTGTAGTGAGTGACTCATTGCAATTTGATGCTACTTTTCCATACAGCTTAAAGTGTATCACTCAAGAGGAAGACAGTGTGATGTACTTTACTTTTATAATTAAGGTCCTAAATTAAGGAGATGGAGAAGAGGCGAAGACAGAGCAAGATTATAATAATGCAGTTTGTACGCAATGTGATGCTTGGACCATTGTTGATTTTCTGAAAAAAGTCAGGGCTGAGGTTCTTTGGCAGAGCTATGTGAGGAAGTTAGCACAGCAACTCACATACATAATGCCTGGCTCAAGCCAGGGTTATTAACACTAACCTCATTAGTAACTTTTCTCTGAAGTCTGTCAAGATGACACATTAACAGCCTTATTATGCAACTTGTTACTGGATATTGGTGGTACTAGAATTCCCATACAGGGTTTCGTACAACAGCTCTGTTCGTCATTACTGCCCTCCAAACAGTGGATGGGCTTGCTAGGGAACCACAGAGGTAAGTGATTCCTCTAGTCAGTGCGTTAGTTAGCCTAGAAGCTGGAGCAGCCATTTGCCTGCCCACGTTTGTGGGATGTGATTCTCCACAAGGACTAGATTATATAAATGACTGAATGTTAAATGAGCATTTCGGTCCTTTTCCTGTGATTCTGGTTTGCCTTTCTTGTTGTTTTGCTGTAGTTCAGACTTTCTTGGCAGCATTTTGTTGGTCATTGCTTTGTAAGAGCATAGTTTTCAAGCACTTTGTTTATTGCAGCCTATCTTTCTTACTTTGGAAAGTCCTTGCCAATATAGGGGGATGCAAACAAATAACAAGTATGGTGATTCTCTGCCTCAGCTGGGCACACGTTGTGGGGGGTTGAAACAGGGCATGCTCCGCTCCTGTCTTTTTGCATCAAAGAAACCTGCTTAGACTCCCTTAGTTGTTTATCCAACTGTGCCATTAATTTACAGTCTCTTTCAGCAGTACTATTTGCAGTGTACCTTGTGCTTTTGGCCCTTCCCCCGGGGCCTGAGAGGAGCTGCGTTTTTTTTTTAGTCTGAGATCCAGATGAGAGTGGGCTCAGCTAGCCCTGATCCTCTCTCCCCCTCGCTGCTTTCCTGTGCCCTTCTTATCAGCCTTGAGCTGATGGGCCAGTTGGCTCTTCAGCTCGCCCAGCCTCCCCCCCCTCACACACTCCTGTGTGGAGTAATTTAAGTTAATTATCTAATCATCCTTTTCTGAGGGAACTGAGTGATCAGAGTGCAAGCTCACCTGGTAACTCTCTGCACTCTGTCACAGGGGCTGAAAGTTTGGATCTGCAGGTAAAAACTTGTTCCACTATCTGCAGTGAAAGAGAAGACTGCCAGTATGATAACCCTCATTTCCATAGGCTAGGGTCATGAAAGAGGAAGACTTTGTCTCCTATGTAATTGGGGATACAGGTCTTAGTGTGTAACCACTTCAAGCCTATGAATGAGGAGTCTGTGCCTAGGCAAGTAGAGTGTGGCTTATAATGGGGCCTTAATATTTAACAGAAGGGCTACTATGCTGCAGCATGATTTTTTTTGGTGATGGGTAACCATAGCAAGGGCTATCTGCTTATTACTATTTTGTATATTATTGGTAAAGTTGGAGTCCTTACTTTCCCTACACCTCCCTTCTGTCCTCCATTGCAGCATGTTGCAACATGCCATCAACAGTCATTGGTCTACATTGTTAGATCAGCTGAAGTATGCAGGGCTGTGTCTTGCTTTTTCCACATTCTATTCCAAGATAGTAAACTGCTGTCAGCTACTCAGTACCACCAACAATGAATGAAATATTGCAGCACAAGCTATCTCATGAGAGAACTGTACAGAGCATCATCCTCTTTTGTTTGGTAGGGACTGCTTACTGTTTGTGCTGCTAAATTAACTGTATTCTTGGGAAAGTAACAACATGCATGAGCTAGTCTACTAAAGCCTCTAATCAGATTTGATCCTTATTTTTGTATATTGCCAAAATGTATACTGCTGTTGGCGATTTTTCTTTTTAATATTTAAGCGAGTAAATCTTGTATAGGCAGAAAGAAGGCTGCAATATATTATATAGGCTGAGGAACAAAAGAAAGTCTGAAGGGCAAATTGGTGCAAATAATTAGCTTTCTTTAACCTTGTTTTGATAAATAATTATAGCTCATACAGTGTATTGATTTTTAACTTCCTCACCACAAATTCTTGTTTTGTTTTGTAGGCTGGATTTGGGTATGGTTTGCCAATCTCTCGTCTTTATGCTAGATACTTTCAAGGAGATCTCAAACTCTATTCAATGGAAGGCGTGGGTACTGATGCTGTAATTTATTTGAAGGTAACAACTTGATTCCATCTTAAGATAGTAAAGCTCTCAATATAATTAATTCTCTTGTCAGGCAGAACAGTCAGCTGTTCCTCATTTCACACTTAAGTTTGTTTCCAGTGTATATGTACAGTTTTTTAACTTGTATTATTGTACTTTATTTAAATCAGACATGCAGAATCTAAAAACTGAAGTTATAAATGTGGCATTTTTGACAACAGGCTTTGATATTGAATTAGCTTGTTTCCAGTATGTTTTTTATCCCTTAATGTTGGGTCTTTGTTCCAGATTTTGATTTTGATCCATATTAAAGTGATGAGATACCCAAGACTCTGGTTTGATGGCAGGCAACTTTTGTTAATACTTTTGTTCTTTTGGTTTCTGACACTTGTGACCACAATTAAATTGGGAGAGCAGGAAGAAGTGCACATTGGAGTGTAGAATAATGATACAGGTTAAAATGTTCCATATCTATTTTTTTTTCTCCTCCTCTGTCTTCACTTTTACTTCCCCCATCTTTGGGGCTCCCCCCTTAGTACGAACCTTGCCCCTAGCCAATGAAGGTTAGATAATTATTGTTTGAATTTACCAAGGATTGATTCTCCATCACTGGCAAGCTTTAAATCAGGATTGGATGTTTTTCTAAAAGATGCGCTGTAGGAATTATTGTGGGGAAGTTTTATGGCCTGTGTTATACAGGAGGTCAGACTCTAGATCATCACAAAATAGAGGAACTCTCATGGCGAACGTTCTGCCAGGCGCTCCCCCTCTCTTATATTAAGGGAGTTCCATCTCGAGAGTGTCTGCTGAGCTCAACTGTAGCAGTATATCCTGCGGGGAGAGGCATCACTCAGGTAACCAGGTCGCAAATAAATCAGGACATTTAAAGCCAACTGCTTGAATCTGACCCAGAAGCTTATTTCAAGCCAGTGCATGTCACATAGTGCTAGTCCGTGCAGCTGCACTGAGTAAGCACTTAATAAGTAATTCTCCACTAGCTTCATCTTCTGAATGGTACCAAAGTGTAACCCCACATAGAGTGCATTACAATAATCTAATCTTGATTTGACGAAGGTGTGGATAAGTGTGGCAAGGTCCTAACTGGAGAGAGAAGTTGAATGTTGGTGGGCTTACTCACCAGCCTAGGAAAATGCAATAAATAGAAAAAACTGCTACCTGTACATCCAGGAGCAGCCCAGGATCTAACAGAAACCCCAAGTTGTGCACTCATGTTACAACTCACAGTTGTGGTCCCTCTTTGAATCGTACCACCTCTTCCAGCTGCTTCTCCATGACCCACCAACACTATCTCAGTCTTGCCTGGATTGTGTCAAGCCAGCTGGCTTCAGTTCTAGATTCAAATTAATCACGTTAGATCTAGGGCAGTGGTTCTCAACCAGGGGTACATGTACCCATGGGGCTACGCAGAGGTTTTCCAGGGGGTACATCGTCATCTCGATATTTGCCTAGTTTTACAACAGGCAGCATAAGAAGCACTAGTGAAGTAGGTACAAACTAAAATTTCATACAGACAATGACTTGTTTATACTGCTCTGTATAGTACTATAAACTGAAATGTAAGTACAGTATTTATATTCTAAATGATTTATTTTATGATTATATGGTAAAAATGAGAAAATAAGCAGTAATAGTGTGCTATGACATTTTTGTATTTTTATGTCTGATTTTGTAAGCAGGTAGTTCTTGGAGTGATTGCTCATGTGTATTCCACAGTAGGTGTGCGTGCTCACCACGTGCACCAGTGCCGAAAGTTTTTCCCCTAGCCGAAACCGTAGGGGGGGGGGGAGGGTGTCCCCCGCGACTCCTGGAGTGGCACCTGCCTGGCGCGGTATAAGGGGAGCCCCACACTCCACCCACCCTCAGTTCCTTCTTGCTGCCAGTGAAAGTGCATCGGAACTGCTCTGCTCCAGCTTCGCTGTAGCTCGTTCCCAGAACTGTTTGTTCGTTTAGTACCTGTAGTTAGTTAGCTGAATAGTTAGTTTTAGTTAGTGAGTCCGGGCAGGGGCATGCCCCAAGCCCTGGCATTTAAGTCGTGTGGTTCTTGTCGGCATTCTATGCCAAGAAGTGACCCGCACACAGACTGTTTGAGCTGTTTGGGAGAAACCTACAGCAGCGAAAGGTGCAAAATTTGCAAATAGTTTAAGCCCTGGATTAAAAGGGAAAGAGACATTAGGCAACGGGCAATTCTGATTGAGTCGGCGCTGACCCCGACCCACCGTTCCCGGGGGCAGGGAGGGGGCAGAGTTGGGGTGGGGATTTCGGGGAAGGGGTTGGAATGGGGGCAGGAAAGAGGCAGTGCAGGGGTGCCCATGCTGGTGCCCAGAGCTCCACTGATGTCGGCCCCCAGCTCCAGAGGCAAGCCACCATTTGGGATCTCCTTGGCTCAGTACCGGTCTCGATCAAGGGAACGTTCCCGACGTGGATCACCGCCCAGCGTCTGCTCGGGGCAAAGTCCACGTGGATCGCCCCTGATGCCGACTAGACTGTCGGGCTTGGTTCTGTCTGACCAGGACTCACGGCACTGGTCCTCCTCAGACAGCGGATATCCATGGGACCGCGGCAGACGTTGTCATCGGTCCTCGTCCTGGAGAGGGTACTGCAGTCCGTCAAGGCACGGTCCTCGACGCTGTTCCCGCTCAGACTCCGCTCTGAGTCTCCGCCGAGACATCGCAGCCCTGGGCGTCGATCGCCGGCGTCTCACTGTCACAGGTCCGCCTGTCAAGGCTGTTTGCAGAGCAGCAGTTACCATCGGTACTGGTCCTCTATGTCGAGATCATCGTCCTGTGATCATCACAGATCCCGGCACCGCTGCTCCTCTCGGTCGAGAGACAGCAATGGATCCTACGCCAGCCGGGTCTCCGTTCGTAGCCGCGCTTCAACGAGCCAGACCGGCCAACTCGGACAGCCGGCTCCACCAGTGCCACAGCAAGTGCAGTAGCACTGAGCGTTGTGGCCGGCCCAGTGGTACCAGTGGGCACTGTGGGCTCCAGCGGGAGCTCGCTCGGTGGCCGGAGCTTCGGAGGCTCCGTCAGCTTCCATCTCCAGACCCCCAACAAGAGAGTCGGTGGAACACACGTCCTTGGCACCATGCCCGGAGTCCGACCAGGTGGTAGATCCTCCAGTGCCGGATGATGCCCTGAGCACCGCGCTAGCCTCTTCACCCACCTGGATGAGGCAATTGCGGCCCTGCCCCCCTGAATCCCGCAGGAGGACTTCAGGGCCCACCAAGACCTCTTAAAGAGGGTGGCAGCAAGCCTACGCCCTCCAGGCAGACGAGATGGAAGAGCCTGCGGACTCCCTGTTCAACGTGCAGTCCCCATCAGCACTGGGTAGGGTGGCCTTGCCACTCCATGAAAGGGTGGCTAAGATTTTGAATGCCCTGTGGCAAACACTGGCCTCGGCCCCTATATCAAAGAAGGCAGAGTGAAAGTACTTCATACCCGCTAAGGGC
Source organism: Mauremys mutica (assembly GCF_020497125.1). Classification (NCBI taxonomy): domain Eukaryota; kingdom Metazoa; phylum Chordata; order Testudines; family Geoemydidae; genus Mauremys; species Mauremys mutica. Next base: position 221,373,310 of record NC_059072.1, on the reverse strand, counting down.
ATGAGTATCTATATACTCCCTTGTGGTTGAGTCGGTCAACCACAGGGAATGACAAGGTCAGCCAGCCGCGACCCCAAAGAACAAAGACTCTCGGAGACTGGACTCATTCGGTAGGAAAATTTATTAATCTTCGAGCTTTCAGTTACGGGTGGCGAACCATCAGGCTCTCCTGGGCCAGTACGAATTCAATCTGTGGGGCTCCCTGTCCAAGTTTGAGGACTCCCTCCAGGAGCATGATAAGAAGGAGTTCAGGGTGCTCGTGGAGGAAGGGACATCAGCAGCTTGAGCTTCCCTGCAGGCTGCCTCGGATACTGTGGAGACAGCTGCGTTATCTGTGGCCTCAGCGGTGTCCATGAGACGGGCGTCATGGCTCTTGCTCTCTGGGCTGTCCAGCAAGATGCAGTCTTCCATGCAGGACCTCCCGTTTGATGGGAAAGCTCTGTTTGCAGAGGAAACAGATACAAGGCTGCATGGCATGAATGACTCCTGCATGACCCTCCAAACACTGGGTCTATATGTCCCGGCTCCGGCAAAACCTAAATTTAAGCTGCAGCAGAGTTCTACCCCGGCTTCCCTTCTGAAGTATGAGGCCGCCCATAAGAAGCAGTGGGACTATAAGAGATGCCCTCATAGACAGTTTCGACCTGCCCTCCAGCCTGGTCCCTCCAAGGGCAAGCAGGCGGGGAAAAGGCATTTTTGACAGGACGCTCGGGGGCAACCCGCCAGTCCTTGTCAGGGATCCAACCGCAATAAAGCTTCCCTTCTCCAACCAGTTGTGTGCTTTCCTCCCAGAATGGTCGTGGATCACCTCGGACCGATGGGTCCTCAGCACCATCTCCTGGGGTTACACCCTCCAGTTTAACTCCTCCCCGCCCAACCACCCCCCGCCCCTGTCCCTCCCGAGGGACCCCTCACACGAAGCCCTGCTCGAGCAGGAGGTGGGGCGGCTCCTGGAACAAGGAGCGATAGAGGCAGTGTCTGAGCAATTCACGGGCATGGGGTACTACTCCCATTACTTCCTTATCATGAAGGCCAAAGGGGGCTCAGACCCATACTGAACCTATGGGGCCTAAACCAGCACATGGTGAAGCTCAAGTTCCACATGGTCTCCCTGGCCTCCATCATTCCCACCCTGGATCCTGGGGACTGGTACATCGCCCTCGATCTGCAGGACACGTACTTCCACATCCGACACAGCTGCGGTTCCCCATTCCCGGTGGGACACAATCATTACCAATTTATGGTCCTCCCATTTGGACTGTCTACTGCCCCCAGGGTGTCTACAAAATGCATGTCAGTGGTAGCGGCCTACCTCAGATGGCAGGGGGTCCAGAACTTTCCACATCTGGACAATTGGCTAGTCAAGGGCACCTCCCGGTCGCAGGTGAGGAATCACGTGGCACTCCTCCTGTCCATGTGCACCACCTTGGGCCTTCTGGTAAACAACACCAAGTCCACATTAATCCTGGTCCAATGCATAGAGTTTATCGGGTAGCTCTTGGATGCAGTGTCAGCCAAGGCCTCCCTCCCGCCAGGCAGGTTCAAGACTCTGAAGGGTCTCATCGACTCGGTCATGAGGTTCCCAGTTACAATAGCCAGGGTTTGCCTGCAGCTCTTGGGTCATATGTTGGCGTGCACGTACGTGGTCCATCACTCCAGACTCAGGATGAGACCCCTCCAGCTCTGGCTGGCCTCAAATTTCTCCCAGGCCACAGACAGGATGTAGAAGGTCCTCACAGTGCCACACTAGGTGATCACCTCCCTGAGGTGGTAGTCCACCCCAGTCAACGTGATCCAAGGGGTCCCGTTCAGGGATGAGGCCCCATCGTTGGAGCCGGTGTCCGATGCGTCTGACCTGGGTTGGGGTGCCCACGTGGGGAGCATTCAGACCCAAGGCCTGTGGTCGGCTCAAGACCTGACTCTACACATAAGTGTCAAAGAACTCAGGGCGGTGCGGCTGGCGTGTATGGCCTTCCACTCCCATCTGGAGACCAAGGTAGTCAAGGTCCTCATGGACAACACGGCCTCCATATTCTATATCAATAGGTAAGGCAGGGCCCGATCCTCTGCCAAGAAGCCCTCGGGCTATGGGACTTCTGTATAGCCCACAATATCCACCTGAAGGCCTTCCACTTACCGGGCTTCCAGAACAAGGAGGTGGATCGCCTAAGCAGGGACTTCTCCTCGCAACACGAGTGGTCTCTCCACCAGGAAGTGGCCCACTGGCTCTTCCGAAGGTGGGGAACTCCTCAGGTGGACCTGTTCGTGACTTGACAGAACCGGGGATCCCCCCGGTTCTGCTCCAGGATGGGTCTGGGGAGGGGCGTTATTACCAATGCCTTTCTCCTGTCCTGGTCAGGCAGGCTTCTCTATGCCTTTCCCTGGTTCCCTCTAATCAGCAGGGTCTTGGAAAGGCCCGGGTCCTCCTGATCACCCCGACATGGCCGAGTCAGTACTGGTACGGGAGCCTCATGAGCCTGGTGGTACCTCCGCCGTGGCTGTTACAGCTCCGCTCGGACCTGCTGTCACAGGGCCACCTCCTCCAAACCAAACCAGCGGCTCTCCATCACATGGAGTGGCTGCTCAATGGTTAGGAGGAGAGAAGAGGGTGTGCTTGGAACAGGTTCAGCGCATCCTCCTTGAAACTGGGCGGCGGACCAGGGTGTCTCCCCAGTGTCCCCCTCTATCCAGCTTATCCTTGATTACCTCCTCCACCTGAGGGCCCAGGGCCTGGCGCCCTCATTGGTCAAGGTGCACCTGGCGGCCATATCGGCCTTCCATCTGCCAGTGCAAGGACACACGGTGTTCTCCCACGCTATGAGTGGCCAGTTCCTTAAAAGTCTGGAACTCCTCTTCCTGTACTGTAGACCCCCAGTTCCACAGTGGGACATAAACCTGGTCTTAGCTCGTCTCACAGGGCCCCCGTTTGAACCGCTGACCACGTGCTCCTAGTATCACCTCTTGTGGAAGGTGGCCTTCCTGGTTGCTATCACGTCGGCTAGACAAGTCTCAGAGCTCAGGGCCCTGACCGCTGAACCCCCCATACACGGTCTTTCACAAGGACAAGGTCCAGCTCCACCCACACCTCGCTTTCCTCTCTAAGGTGGTCTCCGCATACGACATGGGTCAGGACACATTTCTACCAGTCCTCTACCCCAAGCCTCAGGCATCCAGTGAGGAACACCGCTTTCACACGCTTGATGTGCAGTGGGCCTTGGCTCTCTACCTCGAGCGAACTATGCCATTCAGGAAGTCCTCGCAACTGTTTATCGCCTTGGCTGAGCGCGCAAGGGGCCAGCCGATCTCCACCCAGAGGCTTTCCAACTGGATCACTTCGTGCATCCAGTGCTGTTATGAACTGGCCGGCATTTCCCCACTGCCCATTATGAGAGCACACTTGTCCCAGGCACAGGCCTCGTCAGCTGCCTTCATGGCCCACATCCCCATTCAGGACATTTGTAGGGCTGCCACGTGGTCTTCGGTTCACGCGTTCACCTCGCACTATGCGATCGTCTCCCAAACCAGGGATGACGCCAGGTTCGGCAGGGCCGTCATCCGTCCTGGGAACTTGTGAACTCCTACCCACCTCCAACAGATATAGCTTGGAATCACTTACTGTGGAATACACGTGAGCAATCACTCGAAGAAGAAAAGACAGTTACCTTTTCTGTAACTGGTATTCTTCAAGATGTGTTGCTCATATCTATTCCACATCCCGCCATCCTTCCCCTCTGTCGGAGTTGCCTGGCAAGAAGAAACTGAGGATGGGTGGAGTGTGCAGCTCCCCTTATACCATGCCAGGCAGGCACCACTCCAGGGTTGCGGGGGGTGCTCCCCCCCCCTACGGGTACTGCTAGGGGAAAAACTTTCAGCATCGGTGCATGTGGCGAGCACGCACACCTACTGTGGAGTAGACATGAGCAACACATCTCGAAGAACACCAGTTACGGAAAAGGTAACTGTCTTTTTTTAAGTGAGGTGAAACTTGGGGGTGTGCAAGACCAATCAGATTCCTGAAAGGGGTACAGTAGTCTGGAAAGGTTGAGAGCCACTGCTCTAGGGGAATGGGCCTGCCAAAATAGTTTTTTTAAAAAACCAACTAAAGTGCCCCCTAAAACTTTTTTCTTTTAACCACTTTCTTTTTATTCTCTTTTTAGCCACCATTCCCATGGAGACGGGGAGCATTTCAAAATGGATTTTTTTTCATGGATTTTTATTGCAATATGGTCAACCCATTTTGAACTGGGTCACCATAAGCATAGTCAAAGTGGCTTCTAAAATATCATGTGTGGGGGACATGTAAATAGTTGAAACTTTTTTTGAATGCAGAAGTTAGTGTTCACAAAGAGTCTGTTATCTTGTCTACTGCTTTGTTGCTGAGATACGTACAACAATCTCTTACCGTTGCTTTCATTTTATAGGCTCTTTCAAGTGAATCATTTGAAAGACTTCCAGTTTTTAATAAGTCAGCATGGCGGCACTACAAGACTACACCCGAAGCTGATGACTGGAGCAATCCTAGCAGTGAACCCAGGGATGCGTCTAAATACAAAGCTAATCGATAATTTACCACCTTTGTCTCTCCCGAAGATGACTTCTGCATTCAGTTTAAAGTCTATGCTTTGTTCCAAAATCCTCTGAACCATAGTAGCCAATTACTTCCATACAAAGTCCTATCAGGGCACTGAAATTGCAAAAACAAAGTGATGTATGAAACTTAAGAAAAGCACTAAGCATTTTTGATGTGGGTGGTGTTATAACAACTTTATCAAAATATGCTTGGTTAGTTTGGTTTTATATTGACAAATGGAATTGCACTGTGATTGCACTTAAGTACACAACTGTATAGCGAAAGGGTATTACTTCTTAAAGGCCAGTTTTTAGGCACAAATAAAAATCAGCAAGATCTGTAGAATCCCTTTAATAGTCAATAGCATCTTACACAACAATATGATGTAACAGACAAGTTCTAACATAGCTGAATGTGTGCTTAGAAAATCCACTCTTTGCTGCAGTTTCATATTGCACATTCAGTGTCATCTGTTATATAAAATCCTTTTGGGCTCTTCAGATCTTATAGCTAATGACAACAGAGATGCATAGTTCTTAGAACGTTTCTGTAGTTTTAAACTGATGCTTTCCCCATATTCCCAAATCCATTTGTCAAGTGCAACCAAAAGTATATATTCTTGTAAGGCATTGCAACTTTCACCTCTTAATATGCACCTTAATGTTTTACTGAATTTGCACAAAATGCCAAATGATAAATCACATAAATTATTTTAAGAAAAGATTATAAGGGGTCAGTGCTTCTCTCCATTCTTGCAAGTAACTCCCATTGATACAGAGGTGAAAGAATAAATTTTGTGATGTTCTTTGCCTGTCAGATACTTTTTTGCTTTGCTTTTGTGAAAGCATACTGAGAAACCAGACAGCCAGTCACGTAAATGAATTTGCCTTAAGAATGTTGGTCACCTGGAACCTGATTAGTTGTAAAACGGTAAATAATTTGCCAAGTTATTTATCTATGTAGCAAAAGACAATAGTCTGGTAATTTGAATTTGTACTGTATATAGAGAGTAGTTGCACACTGGCTTTTGGAAAGCATTACTGGTCTAAATATTTAACTGGGAGCATAATAGAAACAATGAAGGATAATTAAAAATAGGAGATGGCTGATAAGAAGTTGATGACTTCTTCCAAGGAGAGAGAGAGAGATTCATTTAACAGCATTCTCTAAAATTGGTTGAGAGTTACTTATGAATGTCAAGAAGCTGTACTATACCAAGTTTCCACCAAATGTTGCCTCTGATATAGAGTGTACTATAGAGGCCAGGCGTTCTGGTAATATCCTAACTACAAGAGTAAAGGTAGAATGGGTTCTAATAACAACTGTACTTGAAGATGCACCCTCAATATCTCTGGTGTTTTGATATTGTTTGAAAGATATTGCAAGATTTTAACTAGACAAAGCTTGTTTACTAAAACTCAGCAAAATATCCCTTTGTCCTCCTGAATATTTATTTTGTAAGAATTAGTCTGTTAGATAAATAAGGAAAGGGTGAGAACTTCCTGGATATTTTTTTAAAAAACTTTGTTTGAGTTAGAGTAATGATGTTACTTTGCACTTACATAACACACTTCATCCAAGGATCTCAAAGCACCTTGTAAGCAATTCAGTCTCTCAGCACTCCATGTTTTTGATGCACAAACTGAGAAAAGATAAAGTCCTGACCCTGCAGACACTTCCACATACTTGTATGGAAGTTAACCACCTGTAAAATTGTGTGCAGGATTGAGGGCCGATGTTAAACAATAATCCCGCATGGTTGAAGAGAGAGAAAACTGCCATTCACATGCTACAGCCAAGTGGTCCTTCTGTCACTGTGGAAAAATCAATGTAGTCACTGAAGAATACTTTAAATGGCTAGAGTCTTAATTTTAAAGGACACATTAGACCAGAAATCTAGTCAGTTTGAAAAAAAAATGTTCCTGCCATCTTTTGTACTTTTACAATCTCCTTCTTTTTAAGTTGTATCCTTGTTGCTGTTTGAAAGATTCCCCAAAAAAGTAGATGAAAACTGGTCATACGGGGAGACTGTGAAACTGATTATGCAAGAAGTGGCAAAATGTAAAATTTGCTTGAAAATATAATTAACTACGAACTTCAAAGAACAGAGTACATGTATGAGAAGTGTAAAATTTTTGCAGTTATTAGGAAAAAGTCATGTTACGACTCATTGAGTGATTTTTAGGTCTAGACTGCTTCTGTTTGGGGAAATCTTGGGTGACTGGTTTATAAATGAAAATGAATAAAATAGTCCATGCACAGGAATGTTAAGCAGAAATTCCCTTTTGTGTAGCAGAAGTACATTAAGAAAATAAATACAGAAGCCAGTGAATGAGAAGTGAAGATATGAAGGGCAGGTATTACCATAATGGCTGAGTCACTACTTTAACTAAAACAATTTGTTTGCCATTCAGGGCTAATCTGACTACTGAATAGGATGAATGCTTTGGTCCTCCTTAAGCAAAGAAAGTTTCTGTCACTTGCAGATTGGCCACCAGATGCTCCTTACTGCTCTAGGGAAGAGGTGTTGGTGCCATATACATTTTCTTCACATCCTATTACATACTTGAAAACTCATGTCCTCTGAAATGGCTGCAATTGGCAATTTATTCGTTGAATCCTCTGCATGTCCTGATAGTTCAGAGAAGGGAGATGAGAGCAGATTCTACTCTCTTCTCTTTCCACCAGGCTCTCCTACTTCCTCTGTTTTCCTGTCATCCTCTTGTCACGCTTGCTGAGTGCAGGCAGACCCCACTCCCAGTGGTTGGTCTCCCTTTCCCTACTCCTGAGGGAATTCTGTGCCAAAAAATTAAATATTCTGCGCAAAATATTTTAAAATTCTGCATCTTTTATTTGTCAAAATAACACGGTATAATCACACCATTTTCAATTATTTGCTGACAAGTATTTTGAAATACCAAAATAATTGAAAATGGTATGATTATATTGTTGTTGTGTTTGTGTTATTTTGACAATTAAATGCAGAACTTTGCAGAATTTTAATGTTTTTATTTTTTTTGGTGCAGAATTTCCTCAAGAGTGCCAAGGTTCTGTGTGGTGCAGCCTGCGTGTGAGCAGCTCGGTGGAGGGTCTGGAGGGAATCGGTGCACGGGGGCTCGGTGCGAGGTTCTGGTGCAGGGGAAATGGGACTCTGCAAGGGAGTATGAGGTGAAGGTGGTTAGGGCTTGGTCAGGGTGCAGCTGGTTGGAGCTCAATGGGGTGGGGGTCTAGCTAGGGGTGGCTCCTGATGCAGGGGGGAGGCAGGGTGGGGTTTGGGGGGCTCGGTGGGGGGGGTTCTGAGTGTGGGGGGCTCCTGATACAAAGAGGACTCAGTGGGTAGGATTCCAGTTACACGGGTTGGGGGGAGGGGTCACTGTACAGGAAGCTGCCCCCCCCCCGTCCGCCCAATACCTGTGAATCCGGACCCCCCCTCTGCACCAACACCCGTCCCCCACTGAGCCTCACCTCCCTGCTCTTGGAACCCCCCGAGCCTCACCGCCCTCCTGCACCCAGACACACACACACCCCTCCCATGGTGCAGAGCTTCCTGTAGCCAGGAGAAGTTCCTGGGGCTTGATCTGACCCAGCCCTGGCTGCTTCGGGAAGGGAAGTGGGGAGGGGGAACTCCATCTCCGGCCTCCTCCAAACCCCTCCTAACGTCCGTCCCCGGGTGGCCAGGGTATCCCCAGACTCCTCTTCCCCTGGCTGCCTGAACAGCTGCATCTGAGCTGTCAGGAGGGGTGAGTGAGCACTGGTGAAGCTTCTCTTTGCTTCCTCACAGAAACCATTTTCTGCAAGGAAGCAAAGGGATTCTGTGGAGAGGGCATTTTTCTGCTGTGCTGCAGTTGTGCAGGATTTCCCTAGGGGAGTACCTCTTTTTTTCTGCCTTACCTAAGCCACCAGCCTACCTACCCGCACAGAGCTCACTTCTGCCCCATGTTTGATCTCCCTAACTCAAGTAATCTCCCTCTGCAGCATGTTGGCCTGTGGGAGTGGAGAGGAATTGTCAGCAGGGGAAGTTTGATAGGGAGAAGAGTTTCATGCAGTTTGTGTTATCTTTTGGATAATATTTTAAATGGAGATTTTGTCCTCCTATGGTTTTGTAGTTCCCTTCCCACTTTTTGAAGGAGTATGGATGTCCTCTCATGGATCAGTAACTGGTTAAAAGATAGGATACAAAGAGTAGGAATAAATGGTCAGTTTTCACAATGGAGTGGTCAATAGCTGGGTACCCTCCAAAGATTTGTACTGGGACCTGTGCTGCTTAACATACTCAGATGATCTTGGAAAAAGGGGTAAACAGTGAGGTAGCAAAATTTGCAGATGACACACAATTATGCAAGATAGTTGAGTCCAAAGCTGACTGTGAAGAGCTACAATGGGATCTCACAAAACTCGGTGACTGGGCAACAAAATGGCAAATGAAATTGAATGTTGATAAATGCAAAGTTATGCACATTGGAGAGCATGATCCCAACTATACATACAAAATGATGGGATCTAAATTAGCTGTTACCACCCAAGAAAGAGATTGTTGGGTCATTGTGGATAGTTCTCTGAGAACATTTGCTCAATGTGCAGCACAGTCAAAAAAGCTGACAATATTAGGTACCATTAGGAAAGGGATAGATAATAAGACAAAAAATATAATGCCACTATATAAATCCATTGTATGCCCACAGCTTGAATACTGCAGTTCTGGTTACCCCATCTCAAAACAGATATATTAGAATTGGAAAAGTACAGAGAAAGGCAACACAAATGACTAAGGGTCTAGAACAGATTCCACATGAGGAAAAATTAAGAAGACTGGGACTGTTCAGCTTAGAAAAGAGACAAGCAAGGAGGGATATGATAGAGATCTATGAAATCATGAATGGTAAGGAGAGAGTGCATAAGGAGGTATTTACCCCTTCACAGAACACAAGAACCAGGTGTCACCCAATGAAATCAATAATCAGCAGATTTAAGGAAGTACTTCACACAAAACACAGTCAACCTGTGGAACTCCTTGCCAGAGGATGTTCTGAAAGCCAAAAGTATAACTGAGTTTAAAAAAGAATTGGATACGTTCATGGAGGATAGATCTGTCAATGCCAAGATGGGCAGGGATGCAGTCTTATGCACTGGTGTTCCTAAACCTCTGACTGCCAGAAGCTGGGACTGAACAACGGGATGGATTACTCAATAAATTGCCTTGTTCATTTCCCTCTGAAGCATGTCATGCAGATCACTGTTGGAAGACAGGATACTGGGCTAGATGGACCATTGGTCTGACCCGGTATGCCCGTTCTTGTTTTTATGATGTACATCTTGGTGTTCTTGCCAATTTTATTTCCAGTTATAAATCCTGCCTATAGCTCCAGTTGGATATATATATTTAATAGCCTTAAATGTTGTGCAGAATTCATGTTACTATGAAACAGTTTTTGCTTCCAGCCTAAAGGTGACTGCATTTCAGTGGGGTGGGGTGTGATCTCACAAGCTAGACAAAGCATTTGGGTGAAATCTTGGCCATGTTGAAGTCAGTGGCAAAACTCCCGTTGATTTCACCCTTAATTTTTTTATAAAGTGCTTTTAGATGCGTACATCTAAGGTGCTATAAATTGCAAAGTGAGCTTGACTGATTTAAATAATTTTGTATAAAAACACCTAAATTTTAGGGTCAAGTATATTTATCTCTCGACACTATCCATGCCAAGTTGGCAATTGTTAGTCATTTAATTAGTATGCGTGTTTCCTTGGTTGTAGCAAAGATGCTGTGGTTTTGTAACAGCTCATCATCTCCTCTTTCTGGATATTCACTTACTCATGAATGAAAATATTCTAATGTGGTTCAGCAATAAAAGAATCCTCTGATGCAGTTTACACTAAAGATGATTTATTTTAGTATTTAATAAGAAGAGGAGTTTAGCAAAAGATTATTAAAGAAACACAACTACTAAGGATATAGCAACCTCAGGGCTCAGTCCTGCAGACACTTATAGATGTGTTAACTACTCATGAGAGTAATCCTATTCAAGTCAATCAGTTTGCAGGATCAGGACCTAAACTATCAACAGTCCTTAAAATAATCTCCATCTGTGGTGCTCTGTAAAATACTTTTTCTGTTGACTTAATTTTTATTATCTTTTATTTCATTTGTTTTAATTTCATTACTAAAGATGCCTTAAAGTAGTTCAGATTGGCATAATTAAATTTGCTCCTTTCTTCTACAATTCAAAACACTTGGGTAATATTGGTAGGACTGTATATGTTTTACATGATACTTTGATGTGCGCCACCTAGTACTGTAGCATGCCTTTTTTATTTCTTTTATTTATTTGTTTGAAAATTTCCTTTGATTTGAATACCCCTGAAAGATGCCAGTTTGACAGTCCTGGAAATCAAAGTCCTCCATCTACAAACTATGGGCAATGGTTGTGCAAGTTTCCCCACTCTGCTCTGCCAATGTGCTTCAAACCTGTTCAGCAGGGACTGCCTTCAGGTGTGAGACCCCATGTCCATTCCTTCCTTGCTCTCTCTCTGCTGAAACTGCTAACATAGCATGAAATTGTTGTCAGATGGTTTATGGTGCAGATACCTGTCTGGTAGAATCACTTGGAATAATAGGTCACTGAAAAGTATTCATAATGGTACCTGCTTTGGGTCACTAGGCATGCTCGAGAGCAAAAGCACTTTTATCATATTGTTAATCCCTTGAGGGGGCATGGGTTATAATGTTGGTAAATAACAGTTTGAATTAGTTTGGCTATTTAGGTGTGTGTGGAGAGGGGTAGTCAACTTTTTTCAAGACATTCCATGGAGATGAGTTTTTGTTTGTGTTGGAATTGTTTCTAATCTGGGAACCATCTGTTTGTTGTATATGCTCAAGCTTCCTTCCTTTTTTCTTTTCATTGTTGTCAAATTTTTAAGAAAAAGATTATATGGTGGTGAGGTCTTTAAGGGAACTGACCAACTGTGTAGATGTATATTAGTCAGAAGGGGCTTTATTCAGGCCTTTATTCAGCAACATGCTTAAGTACATATTTAGCTTAAGCACATGCTTAAATTTCTCTGACTTTGTTAAAGTTAAGCAGGTGGTTAAGTGAATTGCTGAATGGGGGTATTAGGCAGTTTTAGCAAGGAAACTGTAAACATACCATTAGTTTCTTCAAATTTGATGTGGATTTTACTTTTGATGTCAGAAGTACTTCCATATAGAGCCCAGGGTAACTGTGTGTCACAAAATCAGTACTTAAATAGTTGAGTTTTTGTTAGTCTGCTCTGTTTTTATTATCAGCCATTTTGAATTTTTCCCGGGTTATCTTGGACACAGAGGTTTGGGAGTTTCAAATGGTTTTCCCCCCAAAGGTTTATTTAGTAATGCCAAATCTTAGTTTCTGTTTGTTTTATGTTCAATTATATCTATGATCTGCATGTAATCGATATAACTGCTTCCTTAAAAAGAGCGTCTCTAGTACCATGACTTGTCAGTAGGTTTCATTCAGGTGTATTTATTTCATAGTTACAAGGTAATCTGAGTTTTCTGGATTGATTTTTAAGGTTGAAAGTTTTAATCTGTTTAATAAATATAGATGTGTATATATGTTGTTGCGTTCCTGTCAGATATGATCTAGGTTCTTGCTTTTTAGGGAACTTCTGAACACAACTTCCAAAGAGTCTCATAACCTTGTCATAAACAATTTACTTTGACAATAAGGCCTTCTCATTTTCAATCTAAAGGAAATGAAAATTAAATTTCTTTTTTTAGTTAACTTATCTTCTAGTGGCTCTTGTGACACTCGGAATAATTACGACTTATTTTAAGGAAACTAGAGCCTCATGCTAGCAAGGTCTATATTACACAATTCTTTAATGAAGGCACCATACCAAGAACCTACAACACTGCAATACTTTTGTAAAAAAAAAAATTTAGTAAACAAAATTGAATAAAATAGTTGCTTTGAGAAGGATTTTGAAACACAAGTAGGTAGAGTTGTGAATCATAAGTCAAAAGATGGCTGCTTACCAAACAGTATGACAACTCAGAAAGCATATGTGTGATTTTGGCATTTTTGTAGAATTTAATAGATGCTTTACTCATGACTGCACAAACCATACTGAGTCCAGCCTTTTGAAAAACTTTGTCACACATTCATCTGATATCTTCGTAAATCTGCTATCCCAGGCGATCCTAGAATAAAACTTGCTTTCCTCTTTTCATTTATAATCTAAACTCAACAGCTTATGACTGTGACTTTTATCACAGCTGTTTTTCATTCTGTGTATATCTGATGGACTTGTATTTCCTGAATCAAATTAGTTGCTGTTCCCTCAGCATATTCATAGGAGAGTGAGAGCCCCAGGTCTCTTGGCTAGGAATTGGGAAATTACTGCCTAGAATGTGATAGTACTAACAGGTGCTCCTAACAATCCCTATCCTCCTCCTCAATGTCAGTGGATTCAACTGCAGGGGTTGTTTTATCTTGAAGGGTCCTGTGGTAAATTTAAATAAAGTAAGTTGCCACCTACCAGTCAATTGGTCAAATTGGTCAGTGTGACAGTTTGTAAATATGAAGTGCTCTTTTGAAATACCCAGAGACCACAGCAAAACTCTGATGTTGGGTTCCGGAAAAAGCTGTCCTATTAGAGGGACATATACACAGTAGCATGTATATAGAAAAAAACACTAGCAAGGTTTATATTGAAGAACATGAAGAATTAAGGCGCTTCAGTACTTGTACATGTAATACACACTCTAAACTTGATGTCCAGCATTTTTTGGTGCAAGGATTGCTGTAGGTTGTTTGACTTTTATCTCACTATCTGTTTGTTACGTGATTTTGGGTGCCCTACTAGAGACAACTTGGAGTCTGTAAGCTGGTGGGCCGTTTCGCCAGCAAGGGAATGGAAATAAACCACCAAACCTTTTAAGGGCCTTTCCACACAATCTTCACAAAACAAAAACCCAAATCAGCTGAGAGACACTGGGCAGATAATCTCCAGAGGCTTTGCCTGCCTCAGACAGCCAGCAGGGGAGAGGACACACTCTTCCCTTTATTTCCCCTTTTGACCCAGCTTCCCCTTCCTTTTATATTCCACCCTGAGCAACCATGTGCTCAGCGGGGCCTGTTACTCTCTTAAAGAGTGAGATCCCTTACCTGGTTACCAGCCTGATTGCCAGTGATGCCCACTCCGTGAAAATCAGGCTTATTTTATGGTGGCTCAAGTCACTAGTTGCGAAAATCGACCATTTTTATTTGATATTTATTACCCAGAAGCCCAGTGAGAATGAGGGTCCCAGTGTTGGGCATTGTACAAATGCATATGAAGACTGTTGCCCCTGAAAAGCTTGAAATTTAAGTGATTAATTCCTTTCTGTACAATTTCACTTTTCTGGTATGTCTTTAAGACTTCCAAACTTTCTGCTAAAGTCTCAGGGAACTTGTTGGTAGACAGGACATAGTCCTTTGATCAGGGAAAGATTGATCTCACCATTCATATAACCAAAAGATAAGTGAAGCAAAAAGGGGAAAGATACCATTCTAATATCTTTCTATTGTCTTCACTCCTGTACATCACAATCTGGTTCAAACTGCATAAAAAACTTGAGATCTGAATTTACTGGGATCTGGCATGCCAGTTGCTGACTGAAGGAAGGCAAAAGGCAACTGGTGGATATTGCTGTTGCTTAAAACCATGGGTGTCCGGGCAAACTGTGGTGTTCTTATGGGTCCCATGAGCATGTTGGACAGACCAGCTGTCATTTTGCATTTGAGAAGAATCTATACAGCCACTTCTGACAATTAACTTGATTAGGTTTTGCTCAAGGATTTTTTTATCCCCAAGCAATAATTAAGCAATTCAAAAGCAGCTTTGGGAATTTGCTAATGTACCGTGACATTTGCTGGTGGGGCAGAGAACTTACCTTTCTAGGTGTTGTGTGCATTGCCATTGTATCAGAGCACCTTCAAGGCTTTCTCAATTCAAGGTGCTACAAAAATTGCAGATCCTGCAGCCATTTTAAAGAGATGATAGCACTGTGTTTCATGTGGTCATAGTGACTCACCTATCTGTCAATATTAGTGTTCTCTCTTAGTTGAATGGATACAGTGCCAGCAGTCAGTGTAGGCTACTTCCCATGTACTTCATTGGGATATAGTGATTCCTCGCCAGTTTAAGTTCCTGCACTTGAGCTGTCCAGAAGCTCGTGTTTGCCCTGTGACCTATAAACTGTAGAAACTCTGTTGAAAGTTCTGCAGCTGAGAAGGACAAGTATCTGAACTCGTGTGTCTAAATTGAGCCAGTAGCTAGTAAAATGCTTAGAACTCCAGTGCATCCTCTTCTCTGGTAAGTGTGATGGAAACCTATAATGGCAACGAGTGATTTGAGTCTGCAAACTGGTTCTGTTACATGTGTATCTTATTTTTAAATTGTATGCATTTTTAAATAAAATGCTTAATGTACCAGATGAGGAATTACTGACTTTGGATTTTTGATACTGTCAAAGCTTAAGAATTAAACAATGAAATGGGACTGGATTGGCAAAGCGCTTTTTCCCCTATGCTATAAATCCTTTTCAGAGACATGCTAATCCAGTTTAATTAGATGTAGCTAGACTTTTGTTGGATACTGTAATTCTGAATAATTTTCAACTATAGATGGTAATATTTTCTACTAGAATTTTTATTAAGCACTCCTGTTCAGTAATAATAAGGATGACAAAATCAACCGCAGGAAGGTTAATTATTATGAGTATATAGTGGATTATTTTTCATACCTAAATTATTTTAATTTTGAAGACTGGATTTGCATGGAAAAGCATTATTTGTTGTCTTGGAATATGTTACTTATATTTGAGAAAAATAGATTTGCAAAATATTTAAAATTCCAGTGTGCCGTATTTATATGTATGTCTGGATAGTTTGTCTTGTCACCACATTTTTCCATAATTAAATGCTATTTCTTTTTTTCTGAGTTGTAATGTTTGTTTTTGTGCATCTTTGTGGCTTTGTGGCTTTAAATGTTCTTAGATAACATTGGACATTTGAACTGTCAAAAGAACACCAGGCAACTTTCATCCTGAAATTCTCAAACCTCTTTGTGAAGTTAGGCAAGTACGGAATAATTTTCCTCATTTTATAGAAGGAAAAATAGGGGCACAGAGGAGTTTAAGTTACTTACCTAACACTTCTGGGGCAGATAAAGGGATTGAAACCCAGGTTCCCTGATTCCCAGTCTCTTTCTCTAACCACTCAACTAAATTAAAGAATAAATATATTGCTAGGTCTGAGGTCACTTTCTTTTCCCTGAAGAAATACTTTTATTATCTGTAAGGAATCTGCATTGTATTTCCTCACTGCCTGCCCATTGGCATCTCAGAGGTAGGAAGCGGTTAATTACATAGCATTGAAATAGCAAAATCTGTCAGTATGTATTATCTAATGTCTGACAGTAGCTGTCCTAGAATAGAGAGCTACCAGTTGCAGCAGCAATATAATTAACGTGTAGCTCCAGGACACAGGATCACATCAAAGACCCAATTTATGCACTAGTACTCATCTCCCATTACACTATTCATAGATTTTTATTTTGCAGACTTCTTTAATGCAGTTCAGTCTGGTTATTCAGTATGTGGATTTTTTTCTGCCAGTGTAACCAGAAGTCTTAAATAGTAATCAGTTTTAAAATATTTTCTACACTGTATTTTTTTTGTCTGAAGAATTTTCTTAATAGAAAAATTGAACTTGTAAGCTGTTTGAGTCAAATTTGTCTGTATTCATAGTGTCTCTTGCCGTTGGGGCTGTTCATTTTTGTTGGGGTTGTACTGATTTTTCAAACCGTATTATAAAATTATATTAATTAGTAAATTAAATCTATTACATATTCTGATCAAAAGCATCAGTTGGGCCGGTGACTCATTCCAAGCAATTCATTAGAAGACTGTTCCGTATCCGCCTTTGAGACAACCTACTCCTGGATCTCTCATTCAAACATATTCCTTTTTATGTGTCTTCTGTTCTGAGGACAGTATGCACCTCGTTTGCTTCTGCTGGAGTGAAGGTTAGCAAGGCAAAACACTTAAATTGGTAGCTGCCAACACTTTCTTTTACTTTGCTCTTAATCTAAGTAATTTGAAATTGTTTATGATTGGGGAAAAAAAGCAATGCAGTGAAGTAAACACTTAATCAAGTTAAATTGGCATTGCTCTTTATGATTAAACAAGTAAATTATGTTTGCAGTATGTTTTCATATAGACAATCCCTTATTATTGTAACTTTCAATCCCACCCTTTAACATTGATCAGGTGTTGCTACTTTTTGTATTACACTGGACTACTTCTTTCAATGGATAGGGTCACTAGTATTTTTTGTGTTTTTTAAAAAGTGACACAGGGTTTTCCCATGTATGTAAAGTGTGTGGGCACCTAAAATGCGAAACCCATTTTAGCATGCTGCACATTGTATTGGGGTATAGACTTCGCACTGGTATTCTTTCCCTATGCAACATTTTCTATTTTTCCTGTTTTGTTTCACCTTAATCATGTGTTCTTTTTATGTTAATAGACCCACTGTTCTGTAGAAGCACGTTTAATATGTGACTTTGGTCCATGAATGATTCTTTTACATATCTAAGCTTAAGACAACTCTGTCACTATAAAAGAGTGAGTCATGTTGTTGCAAATTAACTGAATACAAGGTTAAATAGTTTGAGGAACCTATTTTATTCTTTTCTCTCTTCATTTTGTTTGTTCATATACCATTCTGTATGCTGCATGACGGGTGGTTTCTGGACTTCAGGATGTTGGTGAACTAAAGGTTTAGTTTTTCCAGCAGGAGATCGGTGACCTTCATTTATCTTTAAAAGAGGGTGGCATCAACAACTCCTAACCACCTACAAGATAGTGCCCAAAATTTTGCAAAGTACATCAGTGTTTGAGAACTACTGTGTATGCTGCATCGTGTATCAAGCCAAAAAGGTTTATTCTGTATTGTAGCACACTAGTTTAACTGTTATTGCACAAACATGATATCATGCACTCGGGATCTTCAAATATGTTTCAGTAAGAGTCTGAATCTTCTGATATATTTAAAAGCATTAGATCTTAATATTGCACTGTATGCTTTATTATGGCGTTATTTTTCTGAAAGTTTTTGTTTTACAGTACACAAACTGAACATCATCTTCATTTTAATGGGGCATGAAAATAACTTATACCTAAGCAATGTTTGTGGCACTGGACAGTGTTACAAGTCTCCTGCTTTGAGATAAAGGTTCAAACATCTATAAAAACCCCAAATACTGAAACAAAGATGATCCTGTTGCATTGTCCTGGAGCTCCGTTATTTCAAGCGACTGATATACATGGAGTCACTTTGTCTGGTGGTGCAGTAATGATAGCACTTGTTCTCTGGGCCATCATTGATTGGCTGCATTCTAATTAAAGAATAAACTTGTTTTGTGCACCTACGTTTTATCCATGTGATTTTAACAATGAATTGATTTCTGTTTTCTCTCTAATTGGGGGACCTAGTGTTTCAAAATAAAATTCCAGGCAGCCGGCCATTGGAGTAGCTGGCACCAATCTTATTGATGATTGGTATAACTAGATACAAATACTGGACCTGATCCAGCAATCTTTTCTCATGTTAGTGGTCTCACTGTGGGCTATTTCATGAGGGAGAGAAATTACAAAACTTGGCCTCTTATTTGGATCACTTTTCGACTTAAAATGAGTTTGTCTCTGATGAAAACTAATGTTAATTCTTATGCAGGAAGTCTTCTGTCACTTTTTACTTACGTACACATACAGTATGAATATTAAAAAGATCCTCCTTGTTTTCTTTATTTGGAATAGCATGCATACCTGAGACCCTTCAGACAGCCAAATCAGAAAAATCAACTCAGCATAAATCACTTTGATAATGAGGAATAGTTTTATGTGGTAAAATAAGTGTCAGATCTTGTTTGCTGCAGATTTGCATAAATGCAGTGTGTTGACATTTGACTCTCTTAATTATAAACTGCTGTGATCCAGTAAAAAAGGAACTACTGCACTTGTAAATTGAGGACAGCAAATATTCATAAAAGTATGGAAAGTATTTTTCTGGGTTACCTTCAAGGTGAAAAGAAAATACAAGTTAATACATATGTACAGTACATATGTTAGGACCACCTTGCCTTATGGTCACTCCAACCAGCTAGCTGTTCAGTGATGGGAAGCAGATTATAAATAATCTACATTTCATAAATGGATGATGGCTTTATAGTTCAGTTAATTTTCTATATTTTTAATGGAAAAAAAAGATTTTGTTTGTTGGGAAACCTGATTAGAAAAAATATATGGAGCAGGTAAAAATGTTTCCATAAATTGAGCAACAGACCATAAACTTATTGTAACACATCTTTTTCTGGATTACGTTGAAAGAGGCACATCTCTGCTAGGAAGAAAATGTGTTCTAATTCACTGTGCAACTTGGGGAATTTTCCTCTCTGCATTTTACCTTCTTTATATGCTTAAAAACATGAGGATCATTATTTTGAGGTATTAGACCATTTGATTTCTTTATCTGCTTTCTTGAACTGCCGAAGGGTTAGTTTAAAGCTAGTTTTTTTGTGAACCAAAAGATTGTATCGTATAATGTATACATTCTTGGTCTGTGCCATTAACCATGGGCACCTCCAAAGGAAAACAAAGTGTTTCTGGATCTGATCTCTTCTCCAGAGATTTAGGTTGCATCTCCCCCTCACCCCCAAATGCTGAAAGCTGTTCATGCTTGTTCATGGGGTTCTGGGTCTTGATGGCCCCTTCCATAGTCTCTTCCTCCATCTATTCAAATGGAGCAGCTGTTCAGTATCCCTGATTTATCCATTGCAGTCCATCTTGTAAGCCTTATTTTGGGGCAAGAGCAAGCAACATTTTTCCTTACTTTCTTTTACCTTAAAATTTCCAGGACTCTGCCCACCTGCTACTTGTCCCTCCATCCGGAGGGACATAGAGGAGGCCAAGAAGCACTATCTGTGTGGAGGCCCTCTCAGAAGCCACAAAAAGGGCACTCTGCCACAACTACTCCCAGCCCATGAACTCTTGTTTTGCAATGAGATGGGACTTGGAGTGAGGACCTACACCAGCTAGGACATTTTCACAAGGGCAGGTCAGTCTTTGTGAGCACCTGGGATTTACCATGCCACTGCAGCCTCACTGATGAAGGAATCTTCAGGGGAAAGTCCATAAAATCCTTGCCAGTTCAGTCACCTGGGAAAGCTCCATCATCCTCTTCCACATAGTTAGCTGGGTGATAATCACTTTGCAAGGAGTCTGGCATACTTCCTGATTCCCTGTCTTCTCAGGATGGGAATCTGAACTCTTAAAGGGATCTACTCTTACCTTGTCTCTAATCATATATTGCAATATGTTAAGCACAGGGGCTCAAACCCACACCAAAAGGATCCCTAAAGAGACCAGTTTTTCTTACAAACTACAAATGCAAAGTTAAAGCCACAAAGCCCAGAACACGCAACAAAAAAGGCAAATACCCAAATCCTGATCAACTCATATGAGCTCCAGCTCCTTCCTCAAAGGTTTTTAAGACAAAAGGGGACTAATACAATCTAGTCTTATCTCCTGGATAACATAGGCCATAGAATATTACTAAATATTCCTACATTTAGCCCAGTAACCTATGGCTGAACTAAGGAATATTTTAAACTGACCAAAGATTCCCAGTGGAGAATTGTCCCTAAGTAGGATAAAAATCCCCTGGTGTAGAGTTGGTAGAGGTGACATTAAAATTGTTGCTTCCCTGCTAAATTTATTTTACCTGTTTCTCCTGAATTTGTGGTCTTAGGGTCTCTAGCATGTGGAATTGGCTCCCTCCCTAGTTTAGCGGCTAACACCTGTGAAAATTACAAAGCGCTTTATTTTCACTAGGGTTTTCCCTGTGTTAGTTACCATGTGGTAACTAAGAAATTACTGTTTTTCCTCGTGTGGATGCACCTGAAGAGACCTACAACTCAAGTTTTGGCTTCCTGTGATGTCCTCTTCCCATTTCTCCAAATATTGCTGAAGTCCTCCTGGAAAGAGTCAGGACCTGATCTTTTTAGCATACAGAATAAATAAGAATATTTTAAAACAAATAAACAGGCCACTATTCTATATCACAAAGGAGCAGTAAGGGGAGCACAATCGTATTATGGGTTGAAGATCAATTTTCCTTCCAGGCTTAGGCCTTATGTTTGCTAAGCAAAAGGTGCAAGCTTATGATATGTGACCAAACACTTGGTAAAATCTTTATGTGAACATGGCAGTTGAATTAGCAGGTCGAGGTGAACACTAGGGAAGAGCCTGCCAACATTTGAGAGAATTTACAGCTGCCTTGTCCACACTAGAATTTTACCATGTGTTAATTGCCACATACTAGTTAACATGGTGCAACACCTTCTTTACTGCTGGGGATGCCCTGGTGTGTTTGGTAATGGAGAGACTGACCTAACCACTTGCAAATCTATTAACTTTGACTGGAAGATGCTACAGGTTGTGGCAGACCCATGACACAAAATTGCAATTGAAACTGTAGACTTTATTCACCAGAGTTAGTCTCTGTTGGGAGGACGCCTCCAAAGAGCTTCTTGCCACCAAATAATTGTATTTTAGAAAAAAAAAACTTTAAAATCTTTATGTAATGTGTGTGTTGAATTAGGATTTTATTTGAGCGCAAATTCTATATTTTAAATTCTTACGTATTGCAACAGGATGCTTGTAGAATAGCTACTATGATTTCTTTTTAAAGCAAAATGGGAGGAAAATAAAGGGTACACAAAGCATTTACTTGAAGTACATTATGCAGCCACTAGATGTCTCTATGCTGTGAGTTCCAGACTGGGTGTGGTCTCTGGTTAACAGCAAAGGAAAAGTCTGGAACTTGCGCTCTCTGTCATTGCACCTATTTTCTGTAAGGGTATGTCTCTTCACTGTAGTTAACTTGAGTGATCAGCCCCTGGGTTAGCCTAGCCTGAGTGTTAGCCAGGCACCGCAAAGCCCTACCAAAGTTACTATGTCCTCACTGCTACTGCTCTGTGATGTGTGTGGACTCCTGGGGGTGTATCCATGGTTGTCTGTGCTGTAGAAAGCTCACTTGCTATGATTCTTCCCAGGGAATTGTGGGAGAACTTCTGTCCTCCTGAGCACACCTGGGAAATTGTCAGAAGGGATGAGAAGACTGTTAGACTCAAGTGGTTTAACCTGTGTCCTCACAGCAAAGAGAGCAGGTTACCAGCCCAAGTGAAAGTCTGGCTCATATACCCCCAAAGGAGCCAGTTAAATCACCATCAAGCTCTGGTGAGAATGTTTTGTGTGTGGATTGTGGCCAGGTTGGGCCAACACCTGAGTCAAAGCCCTGATTAACTCTGCAGTGAGGACATACCCTAAAAGACTTCAGTTTAAGAATAGCTGAAAGGAGATAGTAATTTTGTTCTGCAAGTTTACATGTAGAGGAATCTCTGCCCTGCCTCTGGCTCAGTTGTGAGGCAGCAGCCATTTTGTGTTTCAGTTCACATGCAGGATGTTAATGAGTCATTATGCATGTGCTGTCCTCATAAGGAGGCTTTACTTCATTTTCTTTGGTCTGAAGTAAGGCATGTAGGCAGAAAATAACCCTTTTTGTGTTTGGAAAAAGGATTATTCAGAAAAATTAATTTAAGGATAAAATTATAAAAATTATGAAAGTATCCTTTTGTAGTCATGGGGGTACTTTTGTTAGCAGCTCACTGGCAAATCTCTTGGTCCACACTGAATTCTGTTTTCATCACTCTCAGAGATCTCAGGAATAAGTAATGGACTCATTTGAGCCCTTTATTTAATTGGAGATTGTGTGATACATAAGACTCACTTCCCTTAATAGTAGTCATCACCGGCCTTAATGAATGAGCCTACAGCTGAGTCAAAACCAGTCTCTCTCCTGAGATATAATGACAGGCTGTGCATTGACTGGGCAGGGGGGAAAGCAGGTTCTTCGAGTGATGCTTCTTCTTGTATTCCACTGAGGGTTACATGCATGCATCCGGAGCCAGTGCTTTAAAAAGTAGTAGTGTCTGTTGGTCCACTGTTGTGCCCTTGTACCATCTCATGGCTTCAACCGAGGCAATAAAGGGTGGGTGGACTGAATGTGCCCTCAGTTTCTTTTCACTGTCACATGGTCTGAGTCAGAGCTTCTGCTGTCTTGTACCTTGTGACGCACTTTCCAGTTTTTTCTGAAAAGACTGGTTCATTCTTGTACATAGTTAGCATTTTTATTGTTTGTGTAGTATTTTTTTAGTATTAGTAGTAGTTTTCAAGGACTTTGCGATGCTGCTTTGGCAGTTTCCCACCTCTCCTCTCCCTCAGCCCCCCGTACCCATGCCTGGGTACTGGACTATGCCAAAGATGCTGGGTTCAAGAGCTGCACTTCCTGCCCTTATTCATTTTCAATCAGTGATGAGCACCAGTGCTGCCTGTATTGCTTGGGAGAAGCCCATGTTGCATCCAGATGCAGTATCTGCCTCTCCTTCCCTGCCCATACCCAGGAAGGCTGAACTTTCCAGCTCAAGAAGCACCTCATGGAAGTTGCCATGAGGCCACAGTCAGGTCCAGGCCAGAGAACCCTCCCTGTACAACAGCCTGTGCAGTCGAGGAGTGCACCTCCTACCATGGAGCTCTAGTCCAGTTCTGCTGGTACCAGCAGTATATGCAAGTCAAAGTTCAGTATGGTCACACTCTCGTACCTTCATTAGAAAGAGGCACATGGTTTACAGCACTGGATATGCAAGACACTTTCACACAACTATCCACCCAACCCACAGACGATTCCTGAAGTTTACAGTGGGCCGTTGGCACTTCCAATACAGGGTCCTATCGTTCAGATTCATGACGGCTCCCCTGGTCTTCACCAAAGTCTTCTCTGTAGTGGTGGGCTACCTCCAGTGACAAAGGGACCTCATCTTTCCTTATCTTGATGACTGACAGCAAGCAGCGCAATTCAGACACAAGGCTCGAGCATAGACTTTCCTGCTGCTTCTACTGCTCTCCTCCATGGGAATCAGTGTAAATGTCAGAAAATCGGTTTGCTCCCATACAGTCTCTGGAGTTCATTGGGGCATGCATTGACACAGTCTCTGCACATGCCTAACTACTGCAGGACAGGTTCCTGATCCTGCTAGAGCTGATTGCTTCGGTAATCTCAGATCCTTCAGTCCCAGCCAGAACTTGTTTCCCTTCTTGGCCACATGGTGGCATGCGCACATGTCCCTGCCTTTGCTCATCTCCGCTTCTGCTGTCTGAGAGAGCAGATTCTCTGATGCTCCACTCCAGGTACTCCCTACTGACTGTGCCCCCAACAACCCACCCCAAGGCTCTTTCCTCCCTTTGGTGGTGGATGGACCCAGATTGTGTTTGTAATGGAATGCCTTTCCTTCCATCCTCCCCAAGCATGAAGATCATTACGGATGCATCGCTCAATAGATGAGGTGCTCACATAGACAAACATAAGGAACTTGGACCTCTCAGGAATCCAGGATGCATATCAACAGCCTGGAACTTCAGGCAGTATGGAGAGCATATCATACATTTCTCCCGTCCATCCGCTTCCACTGATATGGGAAAAATTCCCCAGGCTCAATACCATGATCCTAACCTCCGTTTTGTGTCTCTGGCTTCCCTATTGAATAAGCAGGAGTCGCTTCACCAAGTAATAACTGCAGGTCACTTACCATTGGGTGGCATGGGTCACATGACTAGAGCTGAGCAATCTCCAGGCTAAGCATGCCCAGTAGTAAAAATCACAAAAATGAGGTATGACCATGAAAGGGCCCAAATCTGGAGCATGAGAAGTAGGGATAGATAAGGGAATCATGGCTCTGAGGTAAACAGCAGTAGCAAGCATGTGCAAGGATATCAGTAGGTAGCTACTGAGCATGTGCAGTACGGGGTGAGAGAAAGGTCAGCTAGCTGACTAGTTGGGTAACCACAGTTCATCCATACTGATTACAACTTGTTATAAAGGTCAGAGATGTTAATCATAATTCTGAGGTAATGGTTGGTACTGAGCATGTGCGAATGAGGTAAAGCGTATTGTATTGCTTAAGGGTATATAAGAAATGGTATTGTAAAGACTGTATTGTATTGCTTAAGGGTATATAAGAAAGTCCCACTAGGACAGTATAAAAGGTCAGTAGCCAGCAAGAAGAGCTGCTGGAAGAACGGCTAGAGAGAGAGATCGGAGGGCTGACCAAGAGGAGAGAAGAGCTGCTGGACCGAGTTGAGAATCCTGAGGAGGGCAGGTACCTAGAGACAGCAGGTTCGGCCACTGTAACATCAGCAGCAGCCACCACATCCACAAAATAACGGAAACAAAATAACTAGGGGACAAAAGGACAGCGTGAGCGAAGCTGTGAGGAGTGAGTTACAACTGTGAACAGAGAAAGGAAGATGACTAAAAGTGAGCTGACTAAGAAGCTACAGTAGCAGCAGCAACATTTGTAACAATGCTGCAGTATCAGCAGATAGCTGAGCTTGTCAGTCTTTAACTATAAGTTTAGTATAGATGTGTATGTTTGAAGAAGGTGTGGGTGTGTGTATTTTTTTCCCTGTAAAACTTAAAGTATAAGTTAGGAACTGCTGTCAGTAATTGGTTACAAACTGGCCATTTGTAGCAAAGCACCTCACTTAGTCATTTAAACTGGGTGCTATTGTAGTTTAAATTCTCTTTAATTGGCAATAAGGGGTTTGTGTGTGATTTCTATTTTTAGATTACACTGTAGTAGGGATAATTAGTTACATTAATAAAAAGATACTTTGGTTTGGAAAGAATACTGCCTGTGTCAATCGCTTTATCAGAAAGTTATATCGGTATCCTTCAAGTATTTCCTTAGCTATCCTGGAGACCCATACCCCACGAAGAGAAGATTAAAGGGGCGATAGGCAGGCACTCCCAAGCCTAAACTTCAGGGTAATACCACCATGGTCTCATATTGGACAGAATCACTACAGTTTACTACATAAACAAGCAAAGGGGCACAGGGTCAGGAGTGCTTTATGTGAAGTGGTTTGCACACATGGTAACCTGATGTCAGCGTCTTATCTCCTGGGGACTCAGAAAATGATTGCAGATGCTGTCAGCAGGAATTCCATGGCCGACATGAATGTGAACTCCACAACTCTGTGGCCATGGACATTTTCCACCATTGAGGGACTCGGGTCAGGGATCTCTTTGCCTCTCGCACCAACACCAAATACATCTGGTACTGTTCTGGGGCGGGCTTGGAACCCACTCTCAGGGCGATGCCCTAGTTATCAGTTGGTCTCACTGGATCAATTATGCCTTCACTTCCCTCCCACTCCTGCCCCATGTCCTTCACAAGGTTTGGCAGGAGAGGGGCACCATTCTGGCCTCATTAGTTCTGGTTTCCTCCTCTTCTCCACATGTTGAAGCATTCTCTACTCCCACTACTGATGTTCCCAAAACTGCTCTCACAACACAATGGCAGGATCAGACCTTCCGATCCGCAGACACTTCACCTGAGAGCCCGGTTTTTGGATGGGCATCTTCGCTAGTATGGGAAAGCTCGTTAGCAGTGTGAGATGTTCTCCTTCCTGCTACTCAAGAGTCCATAAAGTGATCCTACCAAGCCAAATGGAAACGTTTCACCTCCTGGGCCCAACAGAAAGGCCTTACACTGGAGGCTGTAGGTATTCCTCTCCTCTTGGACTGTTTCCTCTCCCTGAAGGTATTGGGACTCTCTCTCAGCTCCATCAAGGTGCATGTAGCAGCCATCAGTGCTTTTCACCCCCCAGTGGAGGGGCACTTGGTTTTCACTCACCCATTGACTGTACAATTCTGCAAGGGCCTCATGCAGACACATTCTCTCGTTCAACCCATCACTCCACAGTGGGACCTCAACCTCATCCTCACAGCATTGATGAAATTGCCCTTCAAATTTCTGGCCTCCTGCTCCCTTTCTCTTCTTTCCATGAAGTTCACTTTCCTGATAGCTGTTACTTCTGTGAGAAGGGTGGGCAAATCAGGGGCCATGACCCCACCTTTTCACCACATTCCATAAGGACGAAGTTTCCCTGCATTTGCATTCCAAGTTTCTGCCAAAAGTGGTTTCCTGCTTTCACCTCAACCAACCTATACACTTGCCTGCCTTCCTTCCTCAGCAGAGGAAGGGTGCCTTCATTCCCTCCATGTCTGTAGGGCCCTGGCTTTTACTTGCTGAGGACAAAGCTGTTCAGGAAGTCTCCTAGACTATTTGTCACTATTGCAGAAAGTATTAAGGGGCAGGACCTCGCCACTCAGACCCCAAGGGGTGGAGGCAGTCCCTATACTTGATAAGAGCATAATGTACCCCAAAACCCAATTCAAAATGAGAGTGAGAGTGCACGCATTCTTTGAGAGTGCACGCATCAACTCCAGCCACACTTCACAACGTGACACTTGCAGACATATGTAGGGCAGCCAGGTGGAGTTTGGTACTTGGTACACACCTTCTCTTCCCATTATGCCCTGGTGGAAAACTCTGCAACAGATGCCTCATTCAGTGCGGCTGTCCTCTGTTCAATGGTTCCATCATCTTCCTTGCATCCTCCTCCTAGCTAGGTGTACTGCCTGTATTCAGTTGAGGGTGATTGACAATAGGGACCATCACTTGAAGAGGAGGTTACTTACCTGTATCTGGAGGTTCTTCAAGATGTGTGGTCCCTATCAATATACCACCTGCCCTCCCTCCCCTCTGCTGTGGATGTCTAGTGGATTTGCAGTGGAGAAGGAACTGAGGGTTCATATGGTCCACCTCACCCTTTATCGCGTTGGGCAAAACCACAAAGTGGTACAAGTGCACATGCACTGACCGACGGACACTACTACTTTTAAAAGCTCTGACTCCCAGCACGTGGTGCATGCACATAACCCTCAGTGGAATACAGATAGGGACCACAAATCTAGAAGAACCTCCAGTCACAGGTAAGTAACCTCCTCTTTGTTAGAGGGCCTTCCCCTCACCCCTCCCCGGTTCTTGTCACGCAGAAAGAAAGCAGAAGACCAGAAGTCCAAAGTGAAGGCAATGCAATGTTTATTGGGGTTAGTTCCTAGCAAATATATCCATAGCTTTACACGCCAGCAGAGTCTGTTTCCCAATGTTCTGTTCCCAGCTCTGATGCCTCAGACAGGGGCGGCTCTAGGCACCAGCAAAGCAAGCAGGTGCTTGGGGCAGCCCATTTGCAGGGGCAGCAGCTGGCAGGGATCCAGCCTGGGAGCTGAGAACCAACAGGGGGCCCTGGGAGCTGTAGTTCTTTGATTAGCTCCCTGCCTATAGAGCCAGCCCTGGAGCAGGGAAAGAACTATATTTCCCAGCATTCCCTTGGCTGCTATCAACAGGAAAGGGAGGGGGAGAGAGTATGGTAGTTGAAACCTCATGCTGCAGCTTGCTGTGAATGGAGAGCTCACTGCTAGAGCGGGGTGGCACTGTGAATGGGGAACAAGTGTGCCCAAGGAGTAGAAGGCTTTATCCCAGATGTCCCCTTCTGAAGACATCCCCAGACTGGATTAGGGATATTGGTGTGACCTCACCTTGCAGCCCCCAAAGAAGGAATTGGGTGGACTAAATGGACAGTGCCCCTCTCTATCTGAAGCCTAGCAAGGGAGGTATGTGGATCCCACTAGAATTTAAAATGAAAAGTAAGGGAGGGGAGGCTCTACTGGACCTGGGCAGCTTTAGATACAATACCAGGCACATAGGAGGATTTCCACCTCTGAGCCATGGAAGCAGAAATTGACTTTTTCCTTTCCAGATTTAGCTAATATTCAGAAAGAGAATCTAGCACTTGCCTTCCAGATTTGAACACCTCAAAATTCAGGAGTGCTCAAGCTCAATTTGGGCAGCTGTTACTTCATTTCTCCTAAATCAAATATACTGATCTACTGTAACTTGCTGTAGAAAAAGTAGGATAAAATTGAGCAAGAAATGCTTCCCAGTGGTTTTTAGGATGGGAATTGCTATTTTCAACAGCCATTGCCTTTTTTTTTTAAATTTGTTTAAAAGGAAGACAGTGATATTGCATTGGCAAATTCCCCATAGAAACAGAGAGGAACAAAAGAATAATAAAGGCACCTCAACTTTTCCTCATTTATGGAGGACAGTCTTATAATATGCATCCAGATATCCTCCAATCACAAAAGCTGAAAATTGTTCCACTTTACTGCAGTTCTGTAACCATATGGGAACCAGTCCTGTCTGTGTTCTGTGCACATCCAAAATTCCTGCTGAATGACCCGCCCCGGGAGCAAGTTACCAGTGACCCAGGGCTGGGGCGGAAGGAGGGTGCAGGTGGGGGGGGAGAGCCCAGGGCTGGGGCGACAGGGGGTGTGTGGGTGGGGGGGCACTGGTGCGGGGGAAAGGGGGAGCCTAGAGCTGGGGCAGCACGGGGTGCAGGGGGGAGATCCCAGGGCTGGGATGGCAGGGGCGGGTGCGGGTCGGGGGGGCAGAGCCCAGGGCTGGGGCGGCAAGAGGGGTGTGTGTGTGTGGCATTGGTGGGGGGAAGGGGAGAGCCCAGAGCTGGGGCAGCAGCGGGGTGCGGTGAGGAACCCAAGGCTGGGGTGGGGGCAGCCAAAAATTTTTTTGCTTGGGGCGACAAAAAACCTAGAGCCAGCCCTGGCCTGAGAGCCTTGTCTATGTTCCCCTTTCCAGCTCTGACCCCACAGAGCCTTTACCCCCATATCCCCCTTCCCAGTTCTAATGCCACAGAGCCTTGCCTTTGTCCCCGTTCCCTAGTCCCCATTCTCATGTCCCATGCTCATGTCCCATTCCCTATTCCCCATTTTCCCTATTCCCACCACCTCCTTCTTAGCAGGCCCAAATATACCTTCAATGCACGTCCACAGTCCCACCCCTTACAACTTAGGGTCATGTTCCATTTTGGGCCTAGGGTCTTCATCCCACCCCTCTTGTACCCTATGGGAGGGGTGAGGAGTGAGGTTGTGCTCTGTCAGGGACGGGCATTTCTTTGGTCTTTTAGTATTTTATACCTTCCTCTCCTCCCCCCACAAGCCCTTTTGCCCCTCCTGACTGGTTGCTTGACTTTGCCTTGAGATAGGGGTTGAGGCAATCTTAAAATGTGCTCTCAAGTAACAGGTCAACTGCTCTTATCTGTTCCCATTGTACTAACAAATCCAGCTGACTAGGCAGAAGCAACATCACGTCTCTGTCCCTTGGTTACACATTTTAGTGTAAGAGCATCAAAAAGTCAAACCCAAAATTCAATCTCAGGCTAACAAACAGACCTATATACTAACACTCTTCCCTGCCCTAGGGAAACTGTATGTGGGAGTTAGTTTGTAATGCACCTGAAGCTAGAACTTAGGTCTGTGCTGAATAAGTGAGAGCTGCTTTTCAACTTGTCTCTGCTTGGTGGTGGTCTTCCACTTGACTGTATTTCCAGACTAGGTGGCAAGCTGGCTGTGTTGAAACCCCTCTCTGTATTAATGCACGTGCTCACATGCCCTGCCAAAAAGAGTGACATTTGCCTGAAATACATTACCAACCCACTCAGCAGTCACAGTAGAAAACTGTATTATGTATCAAAAATCAGTTCCCAAGCAGTTTGTTCATTGAAGCAATGGTTCCTGGAGCTGTTTAAACTCTGCTCTGTTTTACAGGTGTCACTCCACTGAAGTAACGGGTGGATGAGCATATCAAGGTGTATAGCTGAAAGAAGGTCAAGCCCAGGAATACATGGTAACAAGGGGAGTTTAATCGTGGCCACACCATTTTTGGAAGGGGAGTAGGGAGACTCTGCTTCACTTGAGCTGACAGAGGAGATTTGTCTGTGGGCCACCCTGAAGAGTGGTTCTACCCTAGGAAGTGCCTCTTAGAGATATCTCGGTTGGTTTAAAATCCTCTTGCTGTAGTTGCTCTTGCAATGACTCATGGCTGTGTGCTCTCTTGCTTCTAGTTCAGCACCGCCAGCCGCACTATCTCCCCCAGGTTAATGACTGGCGGGAAGAATTACCTCTTCCTGGGCTTCACAACACAGATGACAGAACTTTGTGGTGGCAGAGCCACTAGGATGACTTTTAAACTAACTTAGAGCATTTCAATATAAAACGAGGAGGACAGAAAGGAAGGGGATAACTGGAAGCAACACAGCTAAAGACAATTTGAGCAAGAGAAAGGAAGGGAAATGGGGTTGTGAATAAGAAAGAGGTGACTCTATTACCCAATAGGCAAAACTGCAACTTAGTGTAAGGAAATCTTGCTTGAGTGAAGACAGCAGGATTGGGCCCATATTAACATGAAAGACGGAATGAAAAGGTGCAGAAGGAGAATATAACAAGATGAAAAGGAAAGAGCAGACAGAGCAACAAGGGGACATCAGGCTGGCTGGATGCCTACAATTAATTAAAATAATCATATACTTTGGAGATGGCAAAAAGCCCTGTTAGATCATTGAGCCTGTACTCCGGCCAATTCAGGATTACTCCCTGCAGTATGCCATCTCGTGTTTGACTACTTTCGTTTTAAATGTCTGTATTCTGATATTCAGCTAAAATTTTCCTTGTATGACTTTCTGCCTATCAGTGCCCTCTTGCATTACGCTAAATATTTCCTCTCTTTCATTGGTACTCAGCCCCTGAAATATTTGTAAATGGTCATTAATGTCCCCACATAATTGTCACCTATACATGTTATATGTGTTTAGCTCATCTTTAAAATGTTTCCTGATAAGTTAAAGCAACCAACGTGTGTCTGTGTATATTAGATTAGGTGTGTGTGTATAGACAGATAGTGTATGTATTTAAATGTCTATTACACAACTGAAAAACCAAAAGGGTGAAAATGATGGACATGGGGAGCCCATGGCATCTGGTTAGCAGAGCCAACAGCTTCACCCAGCGCTTAATTGTCTATAGACCAAAGAACCGGTTGACGGCAGCCATTAATGCCTTCAAGCATAACACCACCCCCCACCCCAGCTCTGTCCCCCCTCCCGATAGTTTTTAAATGTTGACACTGAATGATTTCTCTCTGACCAAGAGAAGTGGGGAACTGAGGTGCACACAGAGCCTCTGACATGGGTGGAATTGGGGGACACGTGGAGCACCAGTGAAGGTGCAATGGCAGCATACATGGAGCCCCTGGGATGGTGGAGCGAATGGTATGGGAGGAGAGGAACACAGAACCCCTGGCATGTGGCAGAGCAGGAAATGGGGGGCATCTAGAGCACCTGGCCTGAGGAGAGGATGTGCACGGAAGGGGCAGTTCAGGTTCAGGAAGTTCCTGAAATAAATGCCAGGGGATGGGAGAGCGGTGCACAGAGAGCCTGTGCGGAGGAACGTAAGGAGCCCCGCTGGTGTACGCAATCTACCTGGCCTACGGAAGCACCCGTGTCACCCTCTAGTTTAGAAAACACGGCTTTCACTAAATGTAATTGCATTTTCTTGTGGATTGCAGCCCTCCAATTCAGCAAGGTACTTGTGCACGTTTATTTTTAAGTATGTCAGCAGTCCCATTGACTTCGAAGTTAAGCACATGCTGAAATACTTTGTTGAATCAGGGCCTGTAGCGAGAGGGGAATGAGGGAGAAGCTGTAATAAGGGGGGGGGGGGAGAGAAGGAAAGGGAGTAGGGGAGATATCTGTTTCAAAACCAGCAACAAAAGATCCTCCAAAACCCAGCCAACAGCAAGCACCCTTGGCTCAACGCCAGTGGTGGTGAACTTTGATAAAGGAAGGAAATAGTTTGTATGTGAAAACTAATTTTTCCATGCCTATACTAAGGGTAGGGACTGATTCTTGAATATAAATACCCAGATGTTTTAGAATTGCATTATTTTAAATTCATTGCACCTGTAGCCTATCGGATGGTTTGGGTTAAAAATAAATAGAAGTTAAGTTTGTCTCAGCTCCTTAAGTTTCACGCAGCACTGTGTTGAGTCCTTGTTGTGGCCTCTGTCCATCATGGCCTTGGAGATTTTTTCAAATGTTTTGGCATTCCGTCTTTTGGAATGGAGTTCTGATAGCACAGATTCGTCTCCCCACACAGCGATCACATCCAGTACCTCCCATACGGTCCATGCTGGAGCTCTTTTTCGATTCTGGGACTCCATGGTCACCTCTGCTGATGAGCTCTGCATGGTTACCTGTGCTGATGAGCTCTCAACACTGGGCAAACAGGAAATGAAATTCAAAAGTTCGCAGGGCTTTTCCTGTGTACCTGGCCAGTGCATCCGAGTTCAGATTGCTGTCCAGAGCGGTCACAACGGTGCACTGTGGGATAGCTCCCGGAGGCCAATACCGTCGAATTGCGGCCACACTAACCCTAATTCGAACCGGCAATGTCGATTTCAGCGCTACTGCCCTCATTGGGGAGGAGTACAGAAATCTATTTTAAGAGCCCTTTATGTCGACAAAAATGGCTTCGTTGTGTGGACGGATGCAGGGTTAATTTGATTTAATGCTGCTAAATTCGACCTAAACTCCTAGTGTAGACCAGGCCTAAGTGTAGAGGAATATGGGAAACTGAAGATGCTAGTGTGAGAAGTTAAAGCTAAGTTGGAGAAAGTGTGTTATGGGAAAGTAAGAGTTAGCAAAGACATGACCATTATGGTTTCATTATAACTAGTTCAAGCGAGGTTTTCAATGAGTGTTTTTAAGAATTGTAAATGTTTTGTTAAAATGCTATCTATATTGATAGTAAGGGAAGGACATTTATGCAGATGTTAATTTAAATAATGTATAATATAAAGAGCCAATAAGGTTGTGGAAATATACTTATGACAAAGGGGAGTTTAATGTTAATTAGCAGTGTTATGAAGTATAAAAAGTAGTTTTGCTAATTGCATGGGAGTTCCAATTAACATTGTATGGGCGGGGGTGTTTCCAGGATTATAAGGTTGTACAGTACAACATTCTTGTCAGTGGACTGATCACCCATTGATACACCATTTCATCTTTGAGTGTGAGTATTTGTGTATGTGGTAACTGCATGCCTGCCTGCCTAACTAATCATCTTCCTTTTGAATAAAGTTCAGTTGTATCACTAAAGTGTTGCCTAGTGGTCCTCGCTAAATACATTTTCTGTAACTGACCTAGAAGTTTGAACCTGAAAGCTAAGTTGGGTTTTCTTTCACCTTATCTTTAACAACTTAATATTAAATGGGAATTAATTAAAAGGTTACACACCTACTAATTATGGGTGCTTTCTAACAGAAGCTATATTGTAGCAGAACAAGAGTAAAATCCTGTTTTCTACTCTTTGATTAATTATATAACTAATATATAAGAGATGGCTGCTCCCTGGCCTGAAGACAAAACACGAGACAGCAGTGCAGGTGAGGGAGGAAGCAATACTGAAGGCAGCCCCACAGGACAAACTCCTGGAAGAAATAGGTCTGAAGGTGGTGAAGGCAGGTGCTTGGTGTACAGGAACGCAAGGCACACACTGCAAAGCTGGGAGTGGGAGGAGGGTTGGCAAGGAGTTCCTAATAGAGACAATTGGGAGGTGGATGAGTTTAGTAGCAGGGGTTTGGACAGGTTGGAATGGCTGGCTTTTCAGCTGATTTAGTATCATGGCTGTAGAGAGAGGGGATGTCCACAATTGAGCCACTGGGGTTAGAACATTGGCTTGATGGTACCCAAGAACGTTCCAGTAATGACTGGCAGAGCCATAGTAAAATAAAGATGGCAAGCTGCACTCTCTGTTGTATTTCATTTATTTTCCCCATGGAGCTTGGGCTTATAAATAGGAACACAATAAAGCAACACTTGTTAAAAATAAAAAATGAAACCCAGCGATGGCCAAAAAGTGCAAATCACCATCAGTATTTCCAGAGATGGTGAGGAGGTTGGCTGTCTTCTCTGTGCATGGTGGAGATTGTGCATGGAGGGTGGTATCCATACAAAGAGAACAGGCGCTCGGGCTTTCTCTTATCCCAAACACAGACCAGACATCTGGTACAGGTATATGGCTTTGTCACTTGGTAAACCACACATGACTCTGGGAGCAATAGCTAAGCTTAAAATGAGGTCATTCTGGTGAGTGTTTCTCCTGTTTCCCATTACTAGCCAAGCAGGTTAATTTTCCTCCAAAACTTTGCTGAACAGAGGGCATTGTTTTAACAATAAAAAACCCACCAACCCTGACAGCCTCCATCTCATTTGCACAGGGCTCCTTGGGATAGACAGCACCATAGAGAGCAGGCTGCTCTCACTGTGGAGGGGTGGTTTGTGATGGAGAAATCAGAAGAACAAGCAAGTACACCCCAGGGATGAAATTACAGAAGCTCATTGCCTAAGATGGACAGGAAGGTTTTAATCACACCATCCTCTCTCACAGGGCAGGTGACAGCCAGACACTGTGGCCCTCTTGTCATTCTCACTAGTGAAAGAAGCAGTGAGTGCCCCTGGTACCATGATAGCTGCCAGTTGTTGCAACTCTGTAAAGGGACTGTTTGTGTCTCCAGAAAACCAGTTACTCAGCAAGGACGTCTCTCCTGGAGAGAGAGTAAGATAAGGGCCCAGCTGAGGTTGCATATGAAAAATTTGCTAGGCTTTGTTGGGTAGATAAAGGAATACTTGGCTATCAGGAAAAAACCAGGCTTGGGGGCCTGGTGCTAGGGTCCTTCAGTGGCCCACCTGGAAACTGCTGAGGGTAGGGCTCACTACCAATAATTTCTAACTCTGCAGGGCAAGGGAATGCAGCCAGAGGGTAAACTGCTGCCAGTACCCTGATATACATGAATACACACTGTACATTTACACACCAACACCTGTTTTTCACAAACTCCTATTCTTGGTGCCTTTCTGAAATGTTACTGCTAGTCTGTTCTTCATGGGCTGGAGCAGAGTCCTCTTCTTTTGCTAGTTGATGTCTCATCCTTTTTAATCCCTCTGCCTCTCTCTCCTCCCCACTGGAGCTGTGTTGTCCTGTCTGTACAGGAAACCAACAAAATGAAGAATACTAAAATCTACAGTAACTTTCACCCTGTGATGTGCTCGCAGCATGAAGGCAGCAAGTGGAGCAGTTGGCTTTTGGCTACTGTTGTCCAGGCCATTCCTTGTTCTGGCTGCTGTGCAGGCAGCAAATTGGAATGTATTGCAGGTTTGTATGCCTTGCTGGTTGGGTGCCCAAACCACTCAGTGGCCTGGATGGAGAAACATTTGACATGCTAGCATAAGAACACAGGTATGTCCAGTGCAGCAGCGTCTAGAGCAGTGGTCCCTAAGCTTTTTACCTTGCACCACTCTTGGGGCCAGGAGTGGGGATGTGGACTGGAGTAAGGGGGCCAAGGCTGGGGCCATAGCTAGGGCCGGGGGTGGGAGTGGAGTGGGGTGGCACTCCCTCCCTGCCCCCGTGAGGGCTGCCCCCCCATGTTCCTCCGTGCCCCCCTAGGGGGGCATGATGCACAGTTTGGGGACCCCTGCTGTAGAGGTGGATGGAGCAGATCATTTCTCTGTAGTGCTGTCTGATCAGTTTCTAATCTCATTTTCCAGGTTGGGAGGGACGCGGGTGTCTGATGGGAGGTAGTTCAGCCAGCCAGCCAGCCACAGAACTGCATGTCACACAATCCAACAACCCCCCCACTTCCAGTCGTTGCTCATCTGGCATAGATGGCATATGAGAGAAGTCTCATCTCATGCTGAGCTGAGAGGCTGGTGATGTCAACATGATCATGTAAAAAGGAAAAAATGTCTTAGTTGATGTCTTTGTGGCTCCATTAGGGATATGAGGATGCTCTGAGGGAAGGAGGGAAAACACCAGCATCCAATTCTATGTATAAAGTTTCATTATTTTCCAGTTGGGCTGCCAATGTTTGGATGTATTAACGGCAGTTGTCAGGGGGCAGTTAACCTGGATCCCAGCCTGGGAATGCATATCCATGTGTGTGCATGCATGTACTGTATACCTATCTGTATAGGAACATACAGTGCATACATGCTTTTGTCTTGTTTAGAGAAATGCCAAAAGTTTTAAGGTTGATCTGTTTGATACACGGGATGGGCAGAAACACTGTTGCATAGACAGTCGGTTGATAACTGACATCTCCAAAGGTGTGGTAGTCCCTGGAGAAATGTGGCTGAGGGGCTTTGGCTCCAGTTTATTCTTAAGATGATCACTAAAATAGACCAATTCTTTTAAAATATTTTTTTTCCCAGACAAGAAATCCCAGCAAGGACATTCGCTATCCTACGCTGCAGCCTTCAAAGCAATGTCACAAAGAAAACCAGAACACAACAGGTGGCTTCTGAGGCACTAGGAACAAGGAGTGAGATTTGCTAAAGCAAATGGGATTCACACTATATTAACCTTTGCACATGCTCTGACAAAGGCCTGGTCAGCAAACATTCATTCAACTCAATCTGTTCAATGCATCTCCAGTGCCGACTGGCCAGATCCCCATTGCACTGGCCTGGTTTAGTTTTTTGGTGGCTTTTTTTATTTTGAAAGAAAAAAACACATTTCCTGTACTGGAGAAGCTTTTTGCTGCTGTGACAAGAGACCTCATCGCGCTGGCAGGGCTCAAGTTTAATAGGGTGACCAGAGAGCAAATGTGAAAAATCAGGGCATTTTCCCCCCCAAAGGTTGGGGGGGGGTATAGACTCCTATATAAGATCAAGCCCCTAATATTGTTGGGTCACCCTAGGTGCATGCAGAGTCCAGAAGTGGCTAAATTGTCTCTTCACACAGTGCTGCTGCTGTGCACATGCTGACTCAGTCTAGCTCAGGGGCTGAATGTTCCCCTGCAGTACAAATTCCCCAAGGGTCTTGGCTGGCACTAGCAGCTGCAGCAAGTAGTGACTAGTGACAGGTACTTACTCCAAGGTCGTGGGTCAGTTAGTTGTCCGGGTGTCTCTGAGCCCCAAGAGGAAATGGGGCAAGGGTGAGCTGTTCCTGAGAACTCTTCCCTTGCAATGCACCACTCTCCTTGCAATGCTTTTCCCTGTAGCGCACTCGCCTCTGTCAGAAACAGCTGTTTGTCGTTCCTCTCCTCCCTGCATGTTACATGAGTGTTCGTATCTTTTTTTTTTCAAATTGTTTATTTTTCTTTACTTCTCATCCTCATCTCCTTCGCTCATGCTGCTGATGGAGGCTGAGGCCGCTTTCGGAGAGGAAGGGGGCGATGCTTTATTGAACAACCAGGGGGAGGGCGGCGATGGAGAGCGGGATGGAGAGCGGCCACGCGTTGGGCTGCTGGTTGGGCTCTGCCTCGGTGACAAGGCCTGGAGCATTCGGCCACTTCGCTCCTGAAACATCTGTTTCTGAAAAGCAGTTTGAAAAAGAGGCTGTGTGAGTCAGACACAACAACAGGGGGCTTGGGCACTGTGAGGCCAGTTGGGGACAGTTACCTGTGTAAGGGGAGAGATTCTTTGGCCTTCAGGAAAGGGAGAGGCTTAACATGCATTTCTTCTCTGAAATATGGCCAGTCAAAATGGCACCCTGGAGTCCCCTGTGTTGTTGCCTCACTCATTCTGGGCAAATGCTCACACTTTACAAGCCAAATGGTTTTGGTACCCAGCAAACTAGTGTGGATGCAAAAGTGCTGCTGGGAGCTTTCCAGCTACACTACACATTCTGCAGGTCTCTGAGGGGACGCTGAAGGCAGAATTTAGTTAGTTGTTCGGTTCCTGGGTGAGCCAGAACAGACTCCGTTTCACTCCCACTTAGCTGAGCTGGCTCCACAGTACCAACAGGAGTCAGTCATAGAAATGTAAAGCCAGATTGGGCAATCCTGGTGGTTATTCACAGACTCGTCCCCTGGGTAGGGTGAATCGGGGCAACCACTCCACGGGCTGGTGCAATTGGCCAGCAGGGTTGGTCCCAGAAGTGATGGATTCGTCACTTCCACCCCAGGCACCCCTCTAGGGACGGCCCTGGTTATTCACATCTGAAGTCAATGGGATTGCGCTTATGTGACATGTACACAAACCGGCCTTTACTTTGTTGTTGTAGCCAGCAGAGATGACTCTGGATACACATATGGGGTGAAATCCTGACCTTATTCAAGTCAGTGGGAGGTTCTCCACTGACTTCACCAAAGAATGTATCTTTTGAGCAAAAAAAGATGCCACATTTTGGTGGAGTCGCTCTTCAGAGCAGCAATGTACTGTTAAGTTTGTTACAAAGGAGATGTGGGGCTTAACCTTCAAGGTGGAGTGGGGAAGGTGCTGTCTGGGCTACTTGTGGAGCTCTCACTGCTGGCTGAGTCATTGAATTGTATTGGTAATTCTTTCAACAGCTTTCAGCTGGGCTGCGCTCTTATTCAGAGCAAAGTGTAGGTCAGGTGTGACCGTGTGTGAGCTAATACATTGTAACTAACGTGTTTCTGAATAGCAGCATGGGCAGGGTTGACACTTTTGACAACAATGTTAACAATCTTGGCCACTCCTGGGCTTCCTTTTAGGATTGGACCACAACCCACTAACATGGTTTGAAAGGTGTTAAACCCTGTTTACACCATTGTTTAGAAAGATGGTTAGTTATCGTGTTTGCTTACACATGCCCTATATTTCTAGTCTGCATGGGAACAGAGCAAGTGACTGCTTGCAGCCAGAGTTCTAATAAAAAGAATAAGGCCTTATCTACATGCAGAAGTTGACCACAAACCTACTAAACTGGTGCAAACTCTTATTTTTGGCTAAAGAACCTAAATAAGCCCAGCTTAAGCCAAAATAAGTGTGTCCACACAGCTTTGGCACCAGTTTAACTAACATGATTTAAATCACACCTTAAGTTTGTGCCCCAAGGCTTCCTCCTCCAGAGTATTTCCATGCAAAATAAGAAGAGTTCTTTCTAGCTAACAGTTCTACACAGCAAGGCAAGGCCTTGTCAGCCAGATCTTGTCCAACGAAACTGCATGACTTGCCCTTTGCCAACTAGCTGCAACTTCATGTGGCTGTGTTAAGCTTTTGGGTCACCTTTTGTCTCATGAAGCTGGTTTTCTCTCCGTCCAAACTCTGGGCCCTTTTTGCTGCTAGAACTTCTGCCGGTCAGAGCTGGACAATAATCTCCAGCTGAATCCCACCCCACCCTCTCATGGCTGGCTTCCGCTGCTGCATGGCAGAAGGAAATGTGTGTCCCCCTCCTGCTTAGTGCTAGAGTTCTAATTTTGCACCTGTTGAATACCGGCTGGATCTACACACCTAACCCCAACACACAGAACCCATACAAATACTGATGAGAAATCTTAACAAAAACCTTGGGTTGGATTTCATTTTCCATTGATCTAAAGAGGAATAACTGGCAAGGTCTGTTATGATTTAGTTTTTATTTTAACTTTCCTTTGAAATATGCAGTACTGTCCAGTGCTGGAGGCAGGATAAGGATTAGATGAATGAATGGCCTTCTTGTGTGGTTATATAAATTGCGCAGTCACTCTATGGCTCTATTCTCTATCAGGGATAACAATATTTCTCTATTAGACAAGTCATAGGGCTGTGAGAAGGATAAATCTATGGGTGTGTATGAGGTGCTCAAATACTATAACAATTAGCATGATTAAAAAAACCCATAAGTAGCTAATGTGCCGTGCAATGTTTTGCACATGCACCTTGCTGAGTATTTTCTGCTGTGCTTTTCCTCTGGAGGACCCAAGAATTCCATGATTTTTCTCAATTTGATTTTTCTCCCAAGTCATCAAGACCTTGTGCTGTGGTGACCTCCCTTTGAAGCTCATCAGATCTACTACAACAGCAGATAGAGGCATTGCTGAAATGAATGGAAGGCCCTTCTGACCCCTGGAGACCAAGCTAGTTTCTTCCACCATGCTCCTGGTTGCTACTGGCCCAGGGAGTGAAGTACTAAACTAGAATAACAAATCTGAATTAACTCCAGAGCCCCCACACCAACCTTATATTTTATCTTCTATTTGAATAGAACTCTGAAAATTAATTTTCAATTATCAACTTAATGTCACACTCTGCCTTCAGCTGCAAAACCAAATGGCAGAAGAGGATACAATCTCAGTAAACTCAACTTCAGCACAATATTCAGGTTGGTATCCCCGCCCCACCCCCAACCCTACCCTGCAATGGCCATGTGTCCATACTCCTGTCCTGCTTGCTAGGTCTGAACTAGTCAATGCTTTGTAAATCTCCTGAGCTAGCAGGAAGTTCTTGCTCTTTGCAGTAGCTTCCAGCCTGCTAAGTAGAGGACCGGTTCGGGCAAGAAAGGGTTAATAGTGCTAATAGTCCAGCTCTGTCAGAATGTGATCAGTGCTGGCAAAGATCCCAAGCCTGTAGCAGCATCACAATCAGTGGCAGTAGCAGTCCCAATGAGGGGGTTTGGTGTGGAGGGTTAAGTGAAGAAAGTGATGTGGTCTGGCTCTGTAAAGCATTAGTGCTGTTGGTGCAAGAGTCTTTGTTGGGTTTAGGAAGCTCTGTGGGGCTGTGCAAAAGTTGCATTTACCGTGTATGGAAGTCTCATTTTCTTTACGAAATAAAAGTGACCAGGTAAAGAACCTAAGCATTGTAAAACTCCCTCTGAAGGTTTGCAGCTGCTGCTATTTGAGCTTCTGATTCTACAATATAATATGGACATTTCAATGGGGTCATATGTGGGCTTCATGGTTCAGATTTAGTGCACAATATACTTTCAATGTGGGATCCTAGATTTTGATTAGACTGACCATAAACTGTGGCAGTATGACTGACCTCAGGCTCTGGCCAGTCAAACATATTCCCAACAATGATCAGGACTGCTCTTCAAACGCTGAGACGTCCCAGTTGGGGACCTGAGCGGGCTGCTCTTTAAACTAGTTTCCTATAATGTTGCTCCATTTCTGAGGACTTTTGTAAGCATTTTTATTTTTAAAAACATGGACCTTTTTGAACATCTTTCTTCAACTAGCACAGTTCAACCCAGAGCACCAGAGGATGTTATACTCACACCTGCCAGCAGCTTTGTGCATGGAACTTGCTCCTTATCGGCTTTACATTGTACTGCACTATACAAGTGTGAGATTGCAAGACAGCTTTCAGTCTGGCTCTTTTCCTAGAGTTTTATAGCACATTCACCATTATTGTATCACAGCATCTCTGGGACTCTCTAAAGGAAATACATTGTGTATAAAACTATCTTGAACAAATTCTCAAATGAATTCTATCCATCCTTTGCAATTTTGAAAAACAGCATTTTGATCTTTTCCAGAAATTATATATGATTTTAAGTGGGTTGCCCAGACCTCAGTTTATATTTTAGAAAAGGGATGCCAGCACAAAGTGTATTATTTCACAAATAGTAATTATAATAATAGCATATTAATGGGATGCAAATTACTGATCTAGGAATATAACATGCCTATAACTATTCCTGGACTTTTAATGTCAACATTCAAAGCAACGTCTAACTAACACTGATGTGGCAAATTAATGTTAATAACAGTTTTGACACTAATAACAAGTTATCATTATTAAAAAAAACAACCGACTTCCAGTTGCCAGGCTGAAGATGATTTTTGAAAACACCTCAGTTCACTGTCACTAAAGCTTTCCTTAGAACAGGCCCAGCTCTGATTTCACTCTTCACCGGACACTTTTATGGGACTTTGCTCTGCAAATGTCTCTGCATAAAATCAGCAAAGAATCCTGTGGCACCTTATAGACTAACAGACGTTTTGCAGCATGAGCTTTCGTGGGTGCAAGTAGTGCATCCGAAGAAGTGGGTATTCACCCACAAAAGCTCATGCTGCAAAACGTCTGTTAGTCTATAAGGTGCCACAGGATTCTTTGCTGCTTCTACAGAACCAGACTAACACGGCTACCCCTCTGATACTCTGCATAAAATTACATCCAGTTTCCTACTCTGCATCTGCCATCCTAAATCAGAGGGCCAACAAATGTTCTTTAGCAGGAGTTTTAGCCTAGTGCTTTTCACTAAGGAATTTCAGTCTATAAAAATGTCTAATGTTTAAGCTAAAATATTTCTCAGTAGTATTTTTTCTAGTGCTTAGAGCAGGGAACTGAGTCAAGGCCCTAGCCTCTATTCCTACCTCAGCCAATGACTCAGAGCATGACCTAGTATAGTGCAGATGCCATTTATCTTGGGAAAGCAGTTTTGCCAGTAATGCTTATTCCAGCCACATGAAATAAACTATACTGGCAAAAGCACATATTTGCTGCTATAACTGCTTCTGCACCAGGGGCTTTTGCTGGCACAGCTGCATCGGTCAGCTCGCATCTCTTCACACCCCTGACCAACAGAGCTATGTCAGCAAAAGTTTGTAGTGGAGACCTGGCCTTAGGCACTTTACCTAACAAATAAGACTCACTCCCTGTTCTGAACAGCTTACAATCCAGTTTTACACATGACACACTAAATTAGCGTAACAAACGTGGGAACGAAAGAAAGGGTAGACCCAGAGGTGCAATAATACAAGTCTATTTAGAGTCACTGCATACATCTTGCTGGTGCCACTCTTTCATTCTGCATTTGTAAAACAGCTACAATACATGTCCACCTCACAGGGGAGTTGTGAAGCTTAATTAATGGATGCTTGTAAAAGCCACTGAGATCCTTCAATGAAATGCACTAGCAATGTGGATCAGTAAGTTGTAAGTGTATGTTGTTATTGTGTTCTATAAAAAGCAATAACAGAAAATAGTTCATTTGTTCATAGTCAGTTTTCATTATACGCAAATCATTCTTGCTTCAAGTTCATATTAAATCTGTTTCCTCCACTGTAAAATGAGGGTAATAATACTGCCCTCTTTTGTAAATGACTTTGACTTCTAGTGCTGATAAGCTGTATGGCAGACCTAGGTATTATCATTATTATTATTATTTTATTAAACTTTTTAAGCTGACTGGTTGCATCTATTTGTGCTTCCTCGCAAAGTGGAACCCATAAATAATTAAAGACTTGCATATGTTGTCAGCCACTTGACCCACTTTGAATTGAATGGAAGCTGCATGACTAAATCCTAATGTACCTTTGAATGAGCCCACGTTCTCCTGGGGCCATGCTGGTGGGCCACTTGCTGGTTATGTACATTGCTGCCCTCAGTTCCTTTGCAGTTTGTCAACGGGAAACCTGTGGCTGGATGGGTCCTGTGTTCATCAGCCTCTGCAAAACACTTACACACATGCATAACTTTAAGCATGTGAGTACACTCATGCTAAAAATTATGCACGTGTGTAAGGGCTTTGCTGGATCAGATCTACATGATGACCCAGAGTATAGAACCCTTTGAACAAAATGTAAGTTCATACATTTGGTTAGAAAAGACTCAATAGTACCTTAATAATAACTCCTGTGTCAACTACAGATTGCTTTTACAATACTATTGAGTTTTGCAACTAATTCCAATGTAACGTAAGATTTGGGACTGTAAGAAGAAAGATCTCTAGGTGTGGCGTGGGATGCAGTCTCTCTGGTGATCAGTTCCTGGGGCTGGGTGTCAGACAGTCTACTCCTGATTGTTTCACTAACTCACTGGGTGATTTTGTGTGACTCAGTTAATCCCTCTGTGCTTCAGTCTCCCCAACTGTAAAATGAGAACTGTAAATAACAATACTATGACCACCTTTGGGAAGCGCCTTGAGATTTCTGGATGAAAGTGGCTGGGTCAATTGTTCACAAAAACTAGTGACTACAAAAGTGCATCTTGAAGCCTGGCCTAAAATGTCTCTCTCTCTGCAGGCATCCCTATGAGTCTGACTATTAGGGTCTGAAATAATTTCTCAGTATAAAGTTACAGCTACTACAACTTGACCATTTTTATATTTATTATGCTATTTTAAAATATTGCCAAATTCAGATTGTTAATGTTTCCCTGTCTCTTTATTGCCATTTTCTGGAGTATAAGCTCTTCCTGATATAGGTTCATAACTCCTGTTTATTGATGAGTGGGGGAATAGGCCTCAGTGTATAAATGTACAATGTGTCTGTTAATACACAGTACTACGTAATGCAGTCTTACACTGTTACATACTTGGGCACTATATAATGTTGGCAGTGCCTTTTAAAAATACAAATGCAGAAATTGGCCT
This sequence comes from Mauremys mutica, assembly GCF_020497125.1. NCBI lineage: Eukaryota > Metazoa > Chordata > Testudines > Geoemydidae > Mauremys > Mauremys mutica. The sequence continues at coordinate 221,328,745 of NC_059072.1, read as the reverse complement.
GAAAAAGACATTGGAAGTGGGAGATGTTTGCACTGTGGTTCTGGTACATGTTGTTGGATGAAATGAGTGGAATTGGCACTGACCTGCTAGATTGACTTTCAAAACAAAGACTGCAGCAAAAGAACTTGCTATGGGTCTGTGTTAAGAGAAGAATAAATCAAAGGCAGACAGATTCCTGGAATGAAGTACCTACCCAAGCTCCGTCGGGTCCAAACAGCTCTAAAAAGTTGCCAATGAACTCTCTGGACTTCTCTTCCCATTTCTGAATGAGGTCATGGCTCTTCTCTTCCACCTTATTAACAAATTCTTTTGATTTTTCCTCTACATTTTTCACTTTTTCTTTCATTTTGTCTACCTGGTTCTGAAAGCGATATTTCTTTTCCTGTTTGAAAAGTATGTGTGGACAGACAAAAAAAAATATCAAGTGGGTTTGGGGAAAGAAGAAAGCTTGTTATTTGTGCTTAAATACACTGGGCTTTTTCTGACTACTATCATGTGCAATAGTTTAATATGTAAATATATGAATGTTCTGAAAATATTTATCATTTAGTCCTTATCATGGATTATGTTCCGCAGTAAAAAACCAGAGCTCTAGATATATTAAAATAGGGTGTTCTTTAAAAATGTCAATTTAGTATTCGTGCAAGTAAAGAACTAATACCCCAGGCCTGTAGCAGGCAACATGCAAATTTCCCCACACTCTCTTGCCAGTGCATCCCAAAACTGGCTTGCAGCTCTGATGCTATCCCAGTCCAAGGTATCTCCTGTGAAGAGGTCTCTTCAGAACAGAAGAGAATCTTCATGATTGGGGTTTTGGATAATCAGAGGTCCCCTGGTTAGACCTGAGAGAGGTGTCTAGGCCAGAAGGCTAGCTGACCAAACAGTTGAGGAGTGGAAGGAAAGAAGGGGCTGATCAATGTCCAGAGATCCGCTCAGCTCATCAGAAGAGAAAAAGAATGGGCTCTCAGAGCTGCTAAATGCCTCAGATTCAAAGCTTTAGTTTTGAAAAGCTTCTAAACACCTCAGAAGTACAGCCAGTCATGCAGAGCTTAAAGGATCTGTGGGGCTGAAGCTCTGTTTCTGGTGATCTTATGAGCTCTGTAGGAGCAGAGCTTCAGTCAGGTCATAACCAACTTTTGGCAGCCTGGGAACTTCAGTTAACTGGAATTTGAGTAAATCTGGATTACACAGTAATTAACTAATTAATTTTCCTCTAAGACAAATGTTCTTTAGCTCCACTATGGTAGCTTAAACTATAAAAGTGCAGCTTTGGTCAGAGAAGTGGGAGTGTAAATTTGGCATCTTATGACTTAAGAGAATCTACTTCCTATGTATAGCCAGAGTCATATTTTCCTTGCTGGTCTTGTTAGCATTGCAGTAAGGTGAGTGTGAGATGGATTTTATTCTAGCTCAAGTATCATCAGTAGAATTGTTGAAGTCCAGTTGCAGAATCTTTATTAGTAGTGAGGAAGAACAAGCCAGAAAATACACAGCTTGGCTTCCAGCTTCCAGTTTGAGTTTTCAGGGTTGGCATTCAGAAAACATTTTGTAAACCTGTTAATTAATCAGATATGAGATGGAGTCATTGGGGTCTTGATTTTTCAGATGTGGCCATGCAAATACATCCACCAAAATATGTGAGCATTCACACATCTGATTTACATGCACAATTCCCACATTGCAGATGCAAATTAGTACTTGTGCTTCAGGTGCAGCTAGTTGGTCATCTGCATGCATAAATATTCAATTTGAGCAGGCAGTTATGGTAAGTACACAAATTAGGCACACCTGTGCGCTCGCACACACACACACACACACCCCTCTGAATTTTTAAAATTAGCACCATGGGACAATGAAAAAGGAGCTGTACAATGCCATTTTAGAGCTACTTTCAGAGTTGACATGTGCTTCAAAGTTTACAAGTTCTAAAATATGCCCATACTTTCACTGTCGTTTTTATGCTAAACATTTAATGGAACTAGCAATTGCATTTTATCTTAAACTCAAAATGTTAGCACCTCAAAGCTGTAGCTGACACAGAAATTCAAAACACAGGAACATTTGCTTTGCAGCTTAGTAGGACTAGCCAAAGAGGCTAAGTCAGGATAACCCCCCAACCCAAACCCCACCGTTACATAGGCAACCAAGCCTTAATTTAGGAACGCCAGCATTTTCATTTTCTACTGGTGCCCTTTTATTTGTTCTGAAACACTAGAAGCCCTTGGAGAAGAGCAGAGCTTCTCCTGTTAAACTGCTGTAACCCTAGGCCAGCAGGGCTTCAGAATGCATTAGGCTAGGTCTACACTACAGACCTTGCAGCGGCACAGCTGTAAGGTCTCCCATGTAGCTGCTCTTTGCCAGCCTGAGAGAGAGCTCTCCCGTAGGCATAATTAAACCACCCCCAACAAGCAGCAGTAGCTATGACGGCAGGAGAGCGTCGCCCACCAACATAGCGCTGTCCACACCGGCGCTTCTGTAGGTGTAACTTACGTTGGTCAAGGGTGTGTTTTTTCACACACCCCTGACTGACAAAAGTGCTCGTGTAGCCATAGCCTTAGTCTCTAGAAGTGGGGTGAAGAAATGCTGCATGTGCTATGCAACAGTAATAGCCTCTGACCAGTTAAGGAACGGAGCTCATCAAGAGCTCCAAAGCCAATTCACACGCAGTGTTCCTCTGTCGGAATGATGGCGGCAGTACTGATCCTCCTGCGTGGATAGTTACAGCAGGGAAAATATGGGGGAAGCCTCTAGGCCTACAACAAGGAG